>NW_006921664.1:4290326-4299036 GCF_000298275.1 Orycteropus afer afer | reverse complement strand
TACAAAAAAAAAAAATCAAACATTTACCAATAGAAAAATGTTCACAGAACAGGAAATCCAAAGGACTAATACACTTCGCAAAGATGTTTCACTCTCCCCAGCTCCAAAACCCCTTTCACTCTACTCTCAAAATGAACCTGCAGCATTCTCAATTACCCAACCTCTTTTCTGAACATTCTGGGACTCAGTGGCTCATAACCCTCACAACCTTCACATTATAATCATCCAGGAGTTAAAAAGAAAATTACCTAGAGCTCCACCCTAGGCAACCTGAGTCAGAATCTCTGGGAGCTAGGGCCCAGGAAATGGATGCTTACAAGTTCTCCCAGGTGATTTTTATGTGCAGCCTGGGTTTCGAGCTGCTGCCAACTGAAACCTGCCTCTTCCCTGCACCCTCTTTAGTCCTGCTATCTTCTCTCCCCCACACCCTCTCCACTAGGCCTAGATACAGGGTAGGCATCCTCCTCATTTCTCATTGCCACTTGCAAATTATTCTCTCAACAGGCTCCCTAAAATTCTAGTTTTTAAGTTCATATTAACAGACCACATCATCCCTAAACCTTCTTGCTATAGTCACCTATACTTTCTACATCATTTCTTAAAAGATTTTAGCCTCTGGCCATGACACTCTCTCCAACAATGCTCTTGTCAAAATATATGGTGATTTAAATAATCCTTGATATTCTCTTCTCCCCTCTGTAAACCGCTCCACCACTTGACTTCAGCTACTCATTTCCACAGTCATATCCTAGAACTTGTCCTTACCAATAAAGACTCCCTCCACAATCTCAATTTCTAGCATTCCTCTCTCCAGCTACCCTCTATCTTTTCAGCTCACCTCCTCAAACATCATTACTCCGTATCTCACATTTTAATATCCCAGTTATACAATCATTGATCCTCCCACCTTTTCACTGTCCTTCACCCAGTTTTGAGTCCAAGGTCCATTATTATAATCCCTACCTTTTTATACACCCTTAATTATCTTGCCCCCCTCCCTCTATCATCATTACTGGATGTTATGGATTGAATTGTGTCTCCCCACAATATATGTTGAAACTCTAATCCCTGTACCTGCATGCTTAAAGTAGTCATCATTCTAAGCAAGTACATTGTTGTTTTGTTAGTTGTTGTCAAGTCAGCTGTGACCATGGGAACCTAATGTATAACAGGACAAAATATTGCCTGGTCCTGCACCATCTTCCTGACCGCTGGAATGCTTGAACCCACCGTTGTGGCTATTGTTTCAATCCATCTCACTGAAAGTTTCCCTTGTTTCCTCTGACCCTCCACTTTACCAAACATGTGGATGGAATATACATATGGGTCTTTCCTGATGACATGTTCAAAGAAAGCAAGCTGAAGTCTTGCTATCATCACCTCTGAGGGCCATTATAGTTGTATTTCTTTTAAGACTGATTGAAGCTTATTTTATTCGAAGGAAACGTATTTGAATAAAATTTCATATTTTCCAAACTTAATAAATAACAATGTTCACCTTCTTCTAACTGAAATGAGTGCTGTGGTTTTTCTGAAGACTCAGGAATTCCACAAGAAAAGGGTTGGCTCATATACTCACTATTTCACCTTGGTTCCATTTCCTTAAAAAGACCTTCAAGTGGCACAGTTCTATTTAAATATTAAGAATCTGTAAACATCACTGCATAAATATACCACCTTAGCCAAGGGCTGTGAAACAGAAAATGCTATTTGAGGCAGACATAGCAATAGGCCCCAAAATTCACCAGCTAGTGTCAATGACTGTGATAAAGGCCAGTAACTATGCTTGCATTTAGAGACCTGGGTATCTGAATGCACAAAAGGACCAATGATATCTCTTCTGTGTCTTCACATTTTACTAAAACCAGAAATATAACTTCAACTCAGGAGAAAAATTTTTCTTAAGATCATTTACTAATTAGACTAATGTGGAATGTGGAATATACAGAGCATGACTCTAGGAAAACTAGATTTTGTCAAAAATGAAATGGAACACATAGAGATCAATATCGTAGACATCAGTTAGCTGAAATGGACCAGTATTGGCCATTTGCAGTCAGACAATCATGTGGTCTACTATGCCAGGAGTGAGAAATTAAAGAGGAATGGTGTCTCATTCATTGTCACAAAAAAACATTTAAAAATCTATCCTGAAGGACAATGCTGTCAGTGTTAGGATAATATCCACACACCTACAAGGAAGACCCATTAATACTATTATTATTCAAATTTATGAACCAACCACTCAAGCCAAAGATGAAGAAATTAAAGATTTTTTTAATAATTTCCACAGTCTAAAATTGACTAAACATGCAACCAAGATGTGTTGATAATTATTGGTGATTGGAATATGAAAACTGAAAACAAAGAAGCAGCATCGGTAGTTGGAAAATTTGGCGTTGGTGATAGAAATGATGTTGGAGATTGCATGAGAGAATTTTGCATGACCAACAATTTATTCATTGCAAATATCTTTTTTAAACAAAATAAATAGTGACTATACATGTGGACCTTGCCAGATGAAATACACAGAAATCAAATTGACTACATCTGTGGAAAGAAACAATGCAGAAGCTCAATATCATCAGTCAGAGCAAGGCCAAGGATCAAATGTGGAACAGACGATCAATTGCTCAAGTTGAAGTAAAACAAGTCCATGAGAGCAAAAATTTTACCATGAGTATATCTCACCTGAATTTAGAGACAACTGATGAATAGATTTGACACACTGAACACCAGTGACCAAAGACCAGATGAATGTAGGATGACATCAAGGGTATCATACATGAAAAATGCAAAAGTTCATAAAAAAGAAAGGAAGAGAAGACCAAAATGGATGTTAGAGGACACTCTGAAACTTGTTTTTGAATGGAGAGTAACTAAAGCAAATGGAAGAAATGATGAAGTAAAAGAGCTGAACAAAAGATTTCAAAGGACAGCTCAAGAGGACAAAGTATTATAATGAAATGTACAAAGACCTGGAGTTGAAAAAATCAAATGAGAACAATAGGAGAGGCATTTCTCAAGGTGAAAGAACTGAAGAAAAAATTTAAGCCCTGAGTTGCAATACTGAAGGATTCTGTGGGGAAAATATTGAATGATGCAGAAAGCATCCAAAGAAAATGGAAGGAATACAGAGTCACTGTACCGAAAAGAACTGGTCAACATTCAACCATTTCAAGAGGTAGAATACATGAAGAATGGATGTTCCTGAAGGAAAAATTCCAAGCTGCACTGAAGGAATTGGCAAAAAACAAAGCTCCAGAAATTGATGGAATATCCATAGAGATGTTTCAACAGTCAGATGCAGCTCTAGAGGTGCTCACTTGCTTATGTCAAGAGATTTAGAAGACAGCTACCTGGCCAACAAACTGGAAGAGATCTATATCTACACCCACTCCAAAGAAAGGTGATCTAACAGAAAGCAGAACTTATCAAACAATATCATCAATATCACGTACAAGCAAACTTTTGAAGATAATTCAAATGTGTTTACAGCAGTACATCAACAGTTAACTGCCAGAAATTCAAGCCAGATTCAGAAGGGGATGTGGAATGAGGGATATTATTGCTGTTGTGAGATGAATCTTGGAAGAATGCAGAGAATACCAGAAAGATGTTTTCCTGTGTTTTATTTACTATTCAAAGGCATTTGACTGTATGGATCATAACAAAATATGGGTAAGATCATGAAGAATGGGAATTTCAGAACACTTAATTGTGTTCATGAGGGACCTATACATAAACCAAGAGGCAGTGGTTCAAACAAAACAAGAGGATACTGTGTGGTTTAAAATCAGGAAAGGTGTGTGTCAGAGTTACATTCTTTCACTATACTTTTTCAGTCTGTATGCTGAGCAAATAATCCAAGAAGCTTAACTATCTGAAGAAGAATGCAGCATCAGGATTGGAGGAAGACTCATTAACAACCTGTGATACAGAGAAGACACAATCTTGCTTGCTGAAAGTAAAGAAGACTTGAAGCAGTTACTGATGAAGATACAAGACTATAGCCTTCAGCATGGATTGCACTTCAACATCAAAAAAACAAAAATCATCACAACTGGATGAATAGGCAACATCATGATAAATGGAAAAAAGATTGAAGTTGACAAGGATTTCATTTTACTTGTATATACAATCAATGCCTATGGAAGCAACAGTCAAGAAATCAAACAACATATTATTGCACTGGGCAAATCTCCTACAAAAGACCTCTTTAAATTGTTAAAGAGCAAAGATGTCACATTGGGGACTGAGGTGGGCCTGATCTATGCCATGGTATTTTCAATGGCCTCATATGCATGTGAGAGCTGGACAATAAAAAATAAAGATGACCAAAGAAAAACTGATGCATTTGAGTTGTGATATTGAAGAAGAATATTCAATATATCATGGGCTGCCGAAGAACGACCAAACCTGTCTACAAAGAAGTACAGCCAGAATGCTCGTTAGAAGTGAGGATAGCCAGACTTCATTTTTCATACTTTGGTCATGTTATCAGGAGGGACCAAGCCCTGGAGGAGGATATCATGCTTGGTAAAGTAGAAGGTCAGTGAAAAGGGGGAAGATCTTCAATGAGATGGACTGACACAGTGGCTGTGACACAGTAGGCTCAAAGCATGGCAATGACTGTGAGGATGGCACAGGACCAGGCAGTATTTCGTTCTGTTGTACATAGGGCTGCTATGAGTTAAAACTAACTCAATGACACTTAGGAACAACAACAACAGGAAACTTGGTTTTGCAAGGTCAAAACAAAAAAGTTAAGAATTCACATACAATATGAAGCTGCGGTGTAGTAAATTACCTGGTATGGCTTTTCTAGCCTAAGTCTTTGTAAACTCCATGGTGGAATTTGCTGTGAGCAACTGAGGAGCTCCTGATTGTTAAAGTTATCCACCTGGGGTATTTCTGTTGCGAGCGGCACAAAGCAATGTTCTGGGAAGTTTGCTCTCTCTCAGGTACTTAGAATTCTGATTATGATTGGTTAATTTGGCCACTCTGCCAGGCTCAAAAGGAGCCCTCCTAGACACAGAAGGAGTCTCTCTGACTGCTGGCTGAGAAAGACTTTCCGCTGAGAGAAACATGCTCATGAGAGACAACATATTCCTGAGAAAGAGACACCAACAGACACACATTGCTGAGAGACAGACACTGAGAGACACACACTGTTGGGAGAGAGCCTGGGAGACACTGTTGGCTGAAAGACAGTGGGCTGAGAGAGATTGAGCATTGTTCCTGAACTTGAATTGTAGCCTGGTGCTTCCCTAATAAACCCCATAATCTGTGAGTTCTGTGTAGCCACTGCAGCGAATTATTGAACCAGCAGAGAGGTGGTGGGTGCTGCAAGAAGAACGGTTGGTGTCAGAGTTGGTGAAACGGCTGGAGAGAGGTAGCATGTCTGGCCTCATAGGAATAGGGCTTGGGCTGCTGATGGTGGTAGTCCTCTTACAGGGTTAGAGGAGGTCAGAAGATGCAGCCTCCTTGCCCCTTTGACAGAAGCCTATAGATAAATCAGAAAGGTTAGATTAATTTCACTGACGTCAATACAACCAACTTGTTCTTAGAGGCATGATCACTTTTAAAAATCTCAAACCTGTAAACTGACAGGCAAATTCATAGATGCAGAGGCATAAACTAAATTTGTTGGTATAAACGACAATCTCTCATTGACGTACTTCCCTGTGAATATAATGAATACTTGCCACTCATTAATATTTACATAGTGCCTTTAAGAACTACAGGACAATAGGAAATGGAAAATCTGCTAAATATAACCATAGTGAAGGTTTAAAGAATTGATGCACTAGACAACCATGAGCCAAAAATGATGACAGGGAACTAACAAGAACAACTCCATCACACTAATCATTTGTATAAATCGTGTTCGTAGCTGTGAGGTGTGAATCATAAGTAACTTGCCATGTTTGCACATGATCATGATCTTGGGCACTAAGTTTCCAAGGACACTAACCTAAACAAGTACTTTCAAAGGTCATTATCAGTTGTTACTGATTAAATACTGATTAAATAACTACTTCACTAGTAGATAGGGCTTGGGGGGCACACCAAGCACATACTTTTCTACCACACAACTGATCAGTCAGCATAAAAGCTGAAATGTTCATTCTGAAAGGAGCCTGCACATTTTAAAGTCACAAGGGCTCATTTCCATTCTCTGATAGTAGCATAAACATTCTGGCAGTTGCCACTCTGAAAGTTGCAAACCCCCCAGGGCTTTATTTTAGCAAAGAAGGGATATCTGTATCCAGAGCTTGGGAAAACTCAGAACAGGATGAGTTAGGAAAGCCTCAATTACACTTGACTGCTTTCTTCAAATTACAGGAGTGGGAGGTAAAGACATTAATTGAGCCACTCATAAAAGACCACACCCTTAAAGATGAATCCTGTACTTTGATATAGTAGAATCAAGTCCAGAAAAAGCCACATGTATCCCTCATTTGGAGTCCCTGGACAGTGTGAATGGTTAACACACTCTACTGCTGACAGAAAGGTAAGAAATTGAAGTCCAATGAGAGGCACCTCAGAAGAAAGCCTGGTAAACTACATCTGAAAAATCTGCCATTGAAAATCCTATGGAGCACAGTTCAATTCTGACGCACATGGAGTTGCCATGAGTCGAAATAGACTCAACAGCAATTGATTACCCCTCACTTGGCAAATTTTACAGGGTGCATGGCTATAAGAAGCACATAGTTCATATATCCCTGAGAAGAAAACCATGCATCTTTCTGGCTGGAACCAAGGCAGTTATTATGATTTAATTAAAAGTTCTTATTCACTTTATTAATTACAGAGTTAATTATGTCTGTTTAAAGTGAACCGTGGGATTTGCCGAGCCAACCTACTATTATTTGTAAAAGGTGAAGACATTTTTCTCTAAGTAATAATTAGTATAGGTGTGTTTTATATTTGCTTCTAATGTAGTTTCCAGTCTTGAGAGTTTGCTTAGATTACACTTGACTCTTTCTACCACAGACAGCAACACTGTCACTACCCACAAAAAGGGAATGTTAAACATTTGGTTAGAGAATTTTTCAGTTTATTAAATATGTTCTACACAGAAGCTTATTTGATTTCTTAAAAGTGGCACCACCCATATTTAGAATGCTGTTAATATCCCAATACCTAATTAGCATATCATAAATGGAATCATTTCAGATCTCAAGCTATCTTAGAAGTCATGGCCAAAGACTTGTGATAAATATGTTAAAATTAGGTGGAAAGTGGAGAATTCTTGGGCATCAATCATTAAAGCAAGTCAGCCTTACTTTTCAAATATATAAATACTAGGGTTTGGAATGGGAGCTCTGGTAGCATAGTGCCTAAGGCATTTGACAGCTAACAAGAAGGCTGGCGGTTCAAACCCACCAACCACTACTGAGAAGGAAGGTTGGGCAATCAACTTCTGTAGTGATACCACCTTGGAAACCCAAGGAGGGGTCGCTATGAGTGGGGTCTGACTCAACAGTACACAACAACAACAACAGGGCTTGGGACAATTTTAAATACACTTTCAGTTTGTCCTTTTAATTTTTTTATTTAGTATATCTACTTAAAATTTTTACGTTAAGTAAGTACTTTAAGGGCAAGCGAAGACTTAATTTCTACCTCTTTAGTGTGCCCAACTAAAAAAATAGAGATATGAGGGCCAAGAATAGTTAAGGCAATTAAAATAAAAGTCAAGATTGTGCCAGTAAATCTAAGATGCTCTATGGTTTTGACAGAGCCGGTCTAAATTAGGCTCTATTTGGTGCCATGTAGAGTCATATTTGTTCCTTAAAATGCGGGTTACAAGTATGGATCACAATAAGTAATATAAAACTTCAAATCAAGACAAGTTTTCAGTATTATAATAATATTCTAATATCAGCAGAAATTAAAACTTTAGATAATTAATGAATGTGGGTGATAAATACATGAGTTTCATTACACTGTTTCCCAATTTTATGTATGCTTGAATAAAAAAGCAAAAAAGGAAAAAGAAAAAAAAGCCTCTGAAATTAGTCTGATTTGTTTCATGGAAAACTCTTTTAGACTCAAATTCAGACTAATTCCTTGTCTCATATTTCAAATTTAATTTCTCGTAACATCACAGAAAAACTCGGAAGAGAAGCCTGGATTAGCTTTATAAAAATATAGGAAACCCCACTGCCAATGAATCAATTCCAATTCATATCAACCTTATAGGACAGAGTAGAACAACCCTATAAGATTTCCAATGCTGTAAATCTTTACAGAAGCGGACTCCTCATTTTACTCCCACAGAACAGATGGTGGGTTCAAACTATTGACCTTTTGATTAGCAGGGAAATGCCTTAACCACTGTGCCACCACAGTTCCTAAAAATATAGGAAAAACCTTCTAAATATATGAGAAAAAGTCTTAAATTTATAGTTTAAAATTCAATGCTCATATTATCTTACTTAACAAACCAGAGGGAAAAATAATTTTTAAATTTTGCCACATGTTGTCATAATGAGAAATTATGATTATCAACAGTTCAGGCAAAAGATTCTATTTTTAAAAATTACTTTAAAAATTCAATAATGCTTAATTTTTTTACAAACACATATTGTTTTTATATTAAAGCAACCTGAAAGTACTATGTATACTCAACTTTTCAAGTACAATATATTTAGCTTTCTTGTATTGACTTTGTTGCACATTATCATAATACTTCCGT
>NW_006921664.1:4264390-4265015 GCF_000298275.1 Orycteropus afer afer | reverse complement strand
CCCCGCCTCTCTCACTAAAATATTTTTAAAGAATATAAGTTGAAAGCTATTTTAGCAATTGACTAAAAAGAAACACTTTCATTTCTTATACTCTGAAAAAAATGAATGCTTAGAATATTTCTATTCAAAAGCTAAAAGTGTATGCATTAAGATTAGAATCTTCAATTTTGCACTGCTCCTTTTTGGTTTATGCCTTAAACCTGTTTAAATTCCCACCTGAGTCTCTTATTTACTCTATGAGGCTTCCTAAGTATCCAGAGGTTAAGGAAAAGTCTAGAAAAGAATGTTAGTTCAATTCGTTAAAGAAAACACAGAAATTTTTTACTTATTAAAAAAAGGGGGAGGGGGAGAGGACTAAATGAGGAAGTCATAAGTCACTATTCAATTGTTTTATAAATACTGGCTTGCAATATTAAATTTTAAAAAAGATATTTGTTAAAGTATCATTATTAATGATAGTTGATATAAATGATATGTCTGTTTATGACACAGTAGAATCACTCAAAACCATTAAAATCAATGAGCTTTATCAAATAGTGATGCAAATGAGTATCATAAAATTTATAACATTCTTATAAATACTAAAAAATTAGATGTTGTTGTTATGTGCCGTTAAGTAGGACCC
>NW_006921664.1:4253371-4263245 GCF_000298275.1 Orycteropus afer afer | reverse complement strand
TTAAGAATTTTTATTTAATAGGGAATGTATGTAACATTTATAAACCATAAAACCTCCTTGGGTCAAAAACAATTTTTAAAAAAATCACCCAAAGCAAGTGATAGTTTCAATTATTTACAATTAAAACTTTTCTACAATGAAGATTAGAAAAAAATGTAAAAGAGACAACAGTAGGAGCATGAATTTGCAAGGGCAAAGTCACTTTTCATATGTGTACTGACTAAATCTGCACATATCTAATCTTTAAAGAGTTTGATCAAATTTATAAGTACAATATGAAGACCAAAATAGATTAATGGGCAAAGGGCATATGCAAATGATAACAAACTGCATGGAGAAATGAGAAGGAAAATCTCATATATTAAATACTCACTGAAAATCAAGAGTTGAGAGATTCTTTTATTATTTTTATGTTGAAATTTAAAACACAAAAAAGTATACAAACATAAATGATCAGTCCAATAGATTTTAACAAAGCAAGGAGTCATGTAACCACCATTGTTGTCAACTCACAGCAACCCCATGCACAACAGAATCAGATCACTGTAATCCATAGTGTTTTCACTGTCTGATTTTTCAAAGTAGATTGCCAGTGCTTTCTTCCTAGTTTATCTTAGTCTGGAAGCTCTGTGGAAACCTGTTCAACATCATAGCTATGGAGGTCCAGAAACCCAGACTGCCTGGCCCCTAGCCATCCCCCTTCCAATAATTAACCCCTCCCTCATCTCCAAGGATAACTATCTTGACTTCTATCGCTTAAGTTTAGTACTGTGTTTTTTACATTTCTATAAATAGAATCATATAGAATCATATATGTATTCTTTTGTTCAATATTATGTTTTTGAGATTCATCCATGTTGTCATATGAGCTGAGTTTGCTCATTTTCATTATGGTATAGTCATCTACAGTAGGAATAAATCATAATTTATTATACTCTTGGTACTATTGGTAGACATTTCCTCCCGATTTGTAAGCCAGTACAAATAATATTGCTATACTTATCACCTGATTGCATACATACTTGCCATTTATGCTGAGTGAAATTGCAGGGTCATATACCTGACTCATTGCTGTCAATTCTGACTCATAGCGACCCTACGGGACAAAGCAGAACTGCCCCTTAGAGTTTCTAAAACTACAATCTTTATGGAGGCAGACTGGCACATCTTTCTCCCACAAAGTGGCTGATGGGTTCAAACCAATGCCCTTTTAGTTAGCAATCAAGTGTTTAACCACTACGCTACCAGGACTCCTTGCAGATCCAGAGTAAATTCAGCCTTAAATGGACATTACCAACTAGTTTATCTAAGTGCTTGTACCAGTACACACTGTAACAGTGTATGAGAATTCCCTTGCTCCATACTCCCACAAACCCTCTCTGTATTGTTAGTGGGTATGTAGTAGTTGCATGCCACTATGTTTTTAATTTGCATTTCTCTAATGACTTACGTTGAAGATCTTATTTACTGGCCATTTGGGTATCCTTTTTGGTGAAATGCCTGTTCAAGTCTCTCACCCATTTTTCTATTGGGTTGTCTTTCTCTAACTGATTTGTAGTTTTTCGTATCATCTATATGAGCCTTTTGTCATAATGATGCAAATATCTTTCCCCAATCTGTGACCTTTTACTTTCTTAACAGTGATGTTTAATTAATGTAAGTTCTTGATTTAATAATATCCAATTTATAATTTTTTCTTTACGGTTAATACTTTGGGTGTCCTATATAACAAATCATTTGCTACTTTATTACTTTATGGAAATGTAGATAGTCTCCTACATTATTTCCTAAAAGCATTACTGTTTTACCTCTCACAAGTAGATCTATAATCCCATGGGAATTTATTTTGTGTCTGGTGTGAGACAGGGGTCTTGCTTCACTTTTTCTGTATGAACATACATGATGCTGCAGTACCATTTATGGAAAAAAAGAAACATCATTTCCATTTTTCTATTGTGCCATCTTTGCCAAAAATCAAATGTCCAAATATACATTTACCTGTTTCTGTACTCTCTATTCTGCCCTCATTGGTCTACTGTGTACTTGCACCATTGTTAATCTAGTTTTACAATAAATCTTGACACCCAATAAAGTAAGTTCTCCCTTGTTCTTAAAGAGTGTTTGGTTTTCTTGGCCTTTTGCATTTTCATGTAAATTTATCTCTTTTACTGATTGTGAAAATCCTGTATCTAAATCTTACTAAACCACTTTAAAATGTAGTGAAGCAAGCCTAGAAAAATTATATAATTTGCCTCAGATCATAAAACAGCAGGGGCTAGATTTGAATCTAGGACTGTCTGACCAAAGTACGTATCTTTTTTTTTGTTATAATACAAATATAACTTATAATGTCTATAAATTCATACATGTGACAATGTTAAGGCCCAAAAATAACTGTATAAAAATAACAATGAAGTATTACTTTAATATATATTCAACTTATTATATGTAGTTTTAAGATAATTAATGCTGCCAATACTGGCAAATTTATGATGAAATTAATACTAACAGTACCAATTTTGCCAGTAAAAATAATTATTACAATTCTTTTAGAGTTCTGTGATTACTACTAATAAAGGTACAAGTGAACTTATTGTCCTGAAGGATTGATATAGCTACTATCTGCTTAACCTTTTCATCACTATTGGGATAGACAAATGCCCAACATTTTCCACCTCTCACATTTCTTGGGATGCTGCTTTCCCACTGACAGTACATATGGCTGTCAGGAGGGGGCCTGCATAACAGTTCAAAACTGAAGAAGTGGGTGTGTGCTGCAAGTTACTGTTTTTACAGGGTACTGTATGAAGTTTCTGACTTTTGGGCAGGAAAAACAGAAATTTCAAAAATTTTTATTTGGAACACGTATGTCCCAGTGGAATTTGAGGGGACACCTAGGGGTAGAATTTGTGGGACAACATATGTCACTCAGGACTATAGACAAGGAAAAAAAATCCATACTAACTACCAAAAATTCAGAAATAATGATTTAATATGAAATTAATGAAAACCCATGGTATGAACAAAAAATTCAAAGTAGAAAATAATTAGGTCATGAAAGGGTTAAAGCCCAATTATTAAAAAATGTCGGTTTATGTTTCACTCCAATTCTAGAGATACTAAAAACATGAAACGGATAGCTCTTTAGTAGGTAAGGAGCTCTAGTGGTATAGTGGATAAGGCACTTGGCTGCTAACCAGAAGGTCAGTGGTTCAAACGCAGCATCCACTCCACAAAAGGAAAATAGGGCAATCTACTTATGTAAAGATTTATAGCCTTAGACACCCAATATGGGTCATTATGAGTCAGAATTGACTCTATGACAGTGAGTTTGGTTTGGTTTTAGCAGGTAAAGAAGAGAAAAGATTCATGATCTTCCCTCAGATGTCTGGCTTGAGCATAGGATGCTTATAGAAGAGAACTACTATTTCTTTAGCAAATTAGCAATGTGGTAGGTACTTGACATTTTATTTCATCCTCAAAACTGTAGCAAGTATTCCATTACTAGATATATATCCTAAAGAAGTGAGAGCCATGACAAGAACAGACATATGCACACCCATGTTTATCGCAGCACTATTTACAATAGCCAAAAGATGTAAACAACCTAGGTGTCCATCAACTGAGGAATGGATATCCAAACTATGGCACATACACACAATGGAATACTATGCAACCCTAAAGAATAATGCAGAATCTGCAAAACACTGCATAACGTGGATGAACTTGGAGGATATTATGCTGAGTGAAATAAGTCAATCACAAAAGGACAAATATTGTATTAGTCTGTTATTGTAATAGTCAAGGAAATGCTTATCTATGGAAGGTCATTTTCTTTGTTGGTTACCAGGGGTGAGAGGAGAGGGGAGGGACTACTGTTAGATAGATAGAGATAAGTATTGATTTGGGTGAAGAAAAAGGCAATGTACCAAATGTGAGTGATCCATATAGTGGCACTGAGGAAAAGAAAGACATAGAGAGGTACGTGGGAAGTACAGACAACAAAGATGATCCCTTTTGCACATATAGGCATGCTCAGTGAAGGCAAACACGAGTATATGGGTGGATAGATGGGTGGACAGGCTGAAAAATTAGGTATCAATATGAATTGGAAAGTGCACTCAAGAACATGTATAGGGTTGTCAGAGAGTGGTCCAATAACTTTATGTGTATGATCTGAATTCCCAGGTGTATAATGGGGCTGACAAGGGGCAAGGTTGTAGTCACTGCTTAGTCACAGCCAGCTACCCAGAGGGACCGAGTAGTTGAACCTGTGGGCCCGGGACCATAGTCGCAGAGGACATCAAGGTCAATTGGCATAACATATTACACAAATCATTGTTCCACCTTCTACTGTGGCAAGTAGCGACTGAGATCTTAAAAGCTTGCAAGCTGCCATCTAAATGCAATGATGGGTCTCTCCTCGTCCAGAGCCAAGAAGAATGAAGAAAACCAAAAATTCATGGAAACAATCAGTCCTAGCGACTGGTACATCATCCGATCTGCAGCCTATATGACTATGAGACCAGAAGAAATAGACAATGCTCGGCTACTACTGTCAACCACTTGGAAGAGGATCTTTGTAGGAGATCCTGGATAGACAGGGGGAACAACGTGGAACAAAACTCAAAATCATTTGGAAAAAAAAAAAAGCAGGGAACAGGTTTGCTGGCCCGATGGAGCCTGATGGAACCACTAAGACTATGGCCCATAGCTGCCCTTCAGGTCTGGAATTGAACACACACCTGTGGCTTCCAGCCAAGCAGTAGAGAGACATACTAGTTGAGCATTTACCTGAGGTAGATACACTCCTTGGAGAGAACAAGCAAGAGAGAAAGAAGGGCTGCTCAGGCACAGGGAGACAGCTCAGGGGGTAGGAGTGCATGGAGGGATGGACACAGGGAAGTGGTACCTATCAGGAGGAAGTGGGAGAGGAGATGTTGCATTGTGCTAAATTGTGGTCAATGTCATGAGACAAAGTGTATGTGATCTGTTGTATGGTAAGTGTATTTGCTCTGTACATTTTCACCCAAATCACGATTAAAAAAAAAAAAAAAAAACTGTAGCTAGTATTATTGCTGCCCCAAACTACATATGAAAAACACACATATAAGAATGGGAAAGGTTAATTAGCTTGCCCAAAGTCAGGAAACAAGAAAGTGCTGGATATCAGATCTTAACTGAAACTTTCATTTGTTAAACTCTTTCCACCATAGCAAACTGCTAATATCTATGTATTTGTTTCATAACTGAGCTGAACAACTAGATTTTCCATTGGGGAATATACAAGGAACACTAAGACAACCACCAAGCCACTGTCAGGGTTTCATTGTTACTAACTATAGTAAGTCACATGGAAGTCTTTTGACAGTATCGCCCTCAGCAAAGTCACCTTTGAAAACAATACTGTATTCGTTTTGTTTTAAAAATTCTTTTAGCACCTTGAGCTAAGGGGGAAAAAAAAAGATGTTTAGATCTTCTATCGCCAGCCACTCCTCGGAAGGAAGATGGGGCAATCTACTTCCGTAGTGATACTGCCTAGGAAACCCAAGGAGGGGTCGCTATGAGTCAGGTTCGACTCAACGGCACATAACAACAACAACAACAACAGATCTTCTATACACATTAGAGCACATACAATATCCTACCCAAGGAGCTCTGGTAGCATAGCGATTAAAGCATACCACTGTGAACCAAAAGGTCAGGAGTTCAAACCCACTAGTCACTCCAAGGGAGAAAGATGAGGCAGTCTGTTTCCACTTCCATAAAGATTTACAGCCTTGAAAACCCTATGGAACAGTTCTACTCTGCCCTATAGGGTTATTATGAGTTGGATGGCAATGGGTTTGGTTGTAATATCCTACCCTACAGTTTTCATAACCCCACTGCAGTGACAACAAAAATTCTGTGGTCTGGTTTTAACATATTCTAACAGAATTTAAGATGAGGTTATCATAAGCTTGTGAAAAGATAAAGGATCACCAAAACACACCTTGGGAGCTCTGGTAGCCTAGTGCCTAAGGTACTTGACTGCTAACCAGAAGGCTGGCTGTTTAAACCCATCAGTCACTCTTGGAAGGAAGATGGCGCAATCTACTTCCGTAGTGATACTGCCTTGGAAACCCAAGGAGGGGTCGCTATGAGGTCCGACTCAACGGCACATAACAACAAGACACACCTTGGTGTAACTGGGCAGAAATGAACAATTTCCTTATACAGAGTACATGAGAGCATGGTAATTTGACATAGGGAAAAAATGGACCCACTTTATTGTGGACTCTTCAGACCATGTCAGTAATACTGAGTAACATATTTAATGTGGATGATAGATCAACTAGAGTACTGATTCTTATACATGAGTAACATTTATAATGTAGATTCCTAGGCCTTATTTATAAAGATTCTGATTCATTGGGTCTGAAAGCAGGGTTTAGGAATCTGTTTTTTAAATTTTTGTATTTTCAAATACATATAAAATACACAAAACATATACAATGTATATGCACTAAGCAAGAGGTCTGGTTTTAACATATTCTACTTTCAAGGCCAAGGATCAGTATGAATCTAATCCTCCAAATGTAGGGATTGATCTAGTCCTCACCTTCCCACTTTCCATCCTCATCACTAGTTACCCATGCAGCACACTCTTTCCAAACCTAGCTACCAGGAGCTGGGCCAGAGCTCACAAGTTATAAAGACACCATCCTTCAGACAAGCTGTCCCTGTATCTCTGACCCTAGCTATTCAGAGACAGCTCAGAGCTCACAAATTAAAAGTGCACTGTCCCTCAGACTGACAAATAGGCAGACACCAGTCACAAGTTTGGAAAATCCATATGACACCCCAACATTATGGTCTGCTGGCCACCAATTCAGAACTAGTTTCCCACACCCTGCTAGGATGCCAGCTGCAAGCTCAGACATCCACATGATACTCTTGTTTTCTGACACGTTGGCTCTTACTGCCCCTTTGGGTTTGATAAGTCACTGAAACAACTCACAGAATCTCATGGAGAATATATCACACTTACAGCTACAGACTTATCATAGCCAAAAAGGACACAAAGACACATATAGGTTGAAGTCTAGGAGGGCCCAATGTGGAGCTTCCACGTCTCACCAGAGCAGATATTCTTGCTAACCAGGAAACTCTTTGGGCCTCCATTTCAGAGTCTTTATTGACCTTACCACATGGTCATGGGAGATTACATCATGCCTCCTGAGGCCAATCAACATTGGGCCACCATGTGGTCCCTGTTGGTCCGGTCACACACTCATTGGTCTCAGGTAGGGTCTGGCTAGAAAGAACTGAACAAAGGCCAAATTGCTTTCTGTAAGGTGATTCCACATCTCATAGTACATATTAAAAAAAAAAAAAAAAATTAATAAAATAAACTCCCATGTACCCACCACCCCAGTTAAAACACATATTTACCAAGACCTTAAGTCTCCTGATCCCATCCCCTTCCCTCTCCTGAGGTAATCATTATCTTGACTTTGTGTTAGTCATTCCTATGCTTTTTATTAGTATTACTTTTAATACATAAACTATGCATCCCTAAATAGTATCTTTTTAGTTCAGAAATTGATTAAAATCACAAACCTAGATACACAAAGGCAATGATGCCCCTAGAGAGGAATGTGTTGAGGAAAAGATAAGCTGAACAGAGTCTCTGCATTACTGCCTAATTCCATCTCCACAGAATTAAAAGGTTTCTCTCTGGAGAAGTTATCAGGCAAAGACACAAATCTTTGAATACATGGGTCAGCCATAGTCAAAATTTCTAATACAGGCTAGTATTACTGAACTTACAGCTGGAATACAGCAGGGAGAACAGGGTATTGTACATCTTTTCTTTCTAAGCTTGCCATGACTGCTCCTCCAGGACATAGGAGTAGGACCAAACAGAATGCATCTGACAGGTACAATAAGTTTCCTCAGTTGATCCAGGCAGTAGAACACTGAGGGGAGAGAAGACATACTTCCCAACACTGTTCCCAAATTCTGAGCAGATATTAGAGCATTTGGCAACAGATGTTCAAGACAAGCTAAGAACAGATAAGCTGTCAAGCTCACAGGGGAATTTGGTACTCAGGTTAAAAGACAGTATAAGGACAGCAAGCATCCTGGAAATTATAGCCCTCAACATGTCTTTGCAATCTGGAGTGGTTGCCATCTACATCTGATACACAGCTGTCATCTTGGAATCTCTTCTTTACCATTCTGGGGAGTTGCTCATCTCCCTGCTGTGTTGGATCTCTTTCCTGTATCCCATGTCTTCTCTTTAGTTTGCTGTCAACTCAGTGTTTTTAACCCTCCAATAAAAACAAAACCAAAACTCACTGCCATCAAATCATTTCCAACTCCTAGCGATCCCTCCTTGGGTTTCCGAGGCATTATCTCTATGGAAGTACATTGCCCAATCTTCCTTCTGAGAAGTGGCTGGTGGGTTTGAACACCAGGCTTCTGATTAGCAGTCAAATGCCTTAGGTACTATGCCACCCTCCAATATCTTATATTAGGACTTCTGGTAAGATGGTGGAATAGGGAGAAAGACTGCACAGACCCTCTTCAACAAAGAAAAGGGGAACCAATTAACACAGACACAGAAGATAATCCTGGACCCCTGAGCCTTGAAGGGAAGGATATAGAAGTGGACTAAACCCCAACTAGCAGAAGAATTTGCATGAAAATACCAAAAACGGAGACATATGGAGCTGCAGTCTGGCAGTAATCCTGAGCAAGCCTGACAGCACGGCACAGACAGCTTGGAGAGTGCCGAGTGGTGGTAGGACCTAAGAATGAACCTAAAAATCAGCCCTGCTAACCAGGGACTGCACTGAGGACTGCTCTGGTGGCTGGGAAATAAAACACGAAGCACCAGCAAAGAGAAAGGCGGGCTGAGCTGTGGACTTTTGCCTGTCCAGAGGATGCTGCCATTTTGAATGTTTACATTGACCATTTTGGATATTTAAAGAGACAGCACTCTCCCAGATTCCAGGGGCTTAAGAACAGGTTCTGCTGGCCAGTAACCCCAAAGACATTCTGGACCTGGAGGACTGAAAAGGTGTGACATTCCCCTTGTTACTCTTATACCCCACACCCCTTGGTGAACAGAGGTGTGGCCATGACCCACTCCCACCCACCTTCTGGGCATGCAGGAACTCCATCCCAGTCTGTGTGCTCAGGCAGAGCCTGTGTGCCCTGCCCTACCCTCCGTAATTTCTTTTCTTTTCTTTTTTTTTTTTTTTTCTCTTTCTTTTTTCTGGTTTTTAGTTTGCTTGTTTCTTGTCTGTTTTAAAATTACTATTATTAATACATTTGTCCTTTTTACTATTATTCTTTATTCTTCCCCTCCAAGGTCCTAGTTTTCAGCTCTTTTTCTTTTCCATGTTCATGGTTGCAATTTTTTTTTTTTTTCTTTTTTCTCATAGTTAACCATGTTCCTTGTTTTTCTTTTTGCAATTTTCCGATTTTTTCCTTCATTTTTCTCCTTCTCTACCTTTTTTGTCTTATTGCCCTATCGCCAGATATTGCAGGTTTTCTTATTTTTTCTTCTTCTTTTTCCCCTTTTTCTTTTTTTTGGTTACTGTTCCTGTGTGATTACAAGATGTATTTTTTTGTCCATGTGTTTTTAGCTTTTTGATGGTTATTCAGTTGTAATTTTTGTATAATTGAGTAGGAGACAGCAACAGTCTCCAAAAGACACAACTACACCCACACCTCCTGCTCTTCACTTACTGACCGAAAGGCACCACCTCCTTCTTCATCAACAGGCCAACGATAAAAAACCACCAAGAAAAGCCTGAATCACCCTTGGCTGCTCTTCATAAACAGTTAACAGAGATCTTAATACAACAATGCCACGATGTCT
>NW_006921664.1:4243674-4246745 GCF_000298275.1 Orycteropus afer afer | reverse complement strand
GACAGCTCAGGGGGCAAGAGGGCATGGAGGGATGTACACAGGGAAGAGGTAATTATCAGGAGGAAGCAGGAGGGGAGTTGTCGCATTGTGGGAAATTGTGGTCAATGTCATGAGACAAAGTGTATGTGAACTGCTGTATGGAAAGTGAATTTGCTCGGTAAATATTCAGCCAAATCACAATAAAAAAAATACATAGCTTAAAGAGGACAGAGTGAGGATATAGTGAGTGAGGCCTTGCTCATCTGAAAATATCTTTATTCTAACTGGTCATAATTTGGCTGTGCACATAATTCTAAGTTGAAAATCATTTTCCTTCAGAATTTTGAAGACATTGTTCCATTTTTTTTTCTCATTCCCAGATTGTTGCAGAGAAATTCAAAACTATTCTGATTCCTGATCCTTTATACATGATTCTGGTTTTTTTTGTTTTGTTTTGTTTTGTTTTTTAATTTAGAATCACCTCTTTGAGTCTCAGGGTTGTAAAATTTTCTAATGATGTATCTTATCGTGGGTATATTTTCATTTATTGGGCTGAGCATTCAGTAGGCACATTCAATCTCAAACACCAACCTTAAATTATGGTTATTTTCTTTATTTATTTATTATTTCCTCCTTTCCATTTCCCCCTATCTTTTAACCCAGAACTTAAGTGTACAGATTAGACCTCCAGAATAGGCAAGGGTCCTCTCGCTTCTATTTTCTATTGCTTTGTTATTTTTCTCTACTTTCTAAGAAAATTCTCATCATTATCTTCTAACCATCCTAAGATTTTCATTTCTACTATCTTGTTCAAACATTTTTGTTTGTTTGTTTTCTAACTACTGCTTTATATTACTCTCTGTTTTCAATTCCTCCTCATCTCTTCTCTCTCAGAGAACATTAAAAATTGGGTTGGAGGTAGGGGGTTGTTCTCCCTGCAAAGTCTCTGTTCTTCCAAATTGCTATTTTCTATTTGTTTTAGTTCCCATCTTTCTCCTTCAGTGTTAGAGATTTTCCTTAAAAAATTTGTAAGGCTTGGTGGTTTGCTTCTGATTAAGAGTAAACTAAAACTAAACCATACTCACTGTCATCTAGTAGATTCCAAGAACAGGGGACTAAAAAGTTTATTGGAAGCTCTGAAGCTGTGGGTAGGGCTCAGTGATTTGGTGCTTCAGGGAAACCCTAAACCAAAACCCAACCAAACTCACTGCTGTGGAGTCGGTCTGACTCATAGCAACCCCTCCTTGGGTTTCCGAGGCAGTATCTCTACGGAAGTAGACTGCCCACTCTTCAAGGAAACCCTAAATCAGGCTTTTCTCCAGGACTACTCAGAAACCCCTGAGAATAACACTCTAATCTTCTGCTTGGCTGCCAGCATTTTATGAGCTGAGGAGAAATAAGGCTGAGAAGAGGGTAAGTGGACCCTCTGCTCTCAGCAATCAATTTGCATATGACTACTTATCCTTCTATTATCAGTATGGTAACAGAAGTCCATCACCACACCTTTCTTCTGAGGCAACTCTGGGTGGACTTGAACTTCCAACCTTTCGATTAGCAGCCAAGTATGCTGTTTGCACCACCCAGAGACATACTTCTCAATACTGTTCCCAAATTCTGAATAGACATTAATTTGGGATATTTGGCAACAAGAAACTGAATTCCCAAAATCACAAGTGATTCAGTATTTTTCATAACTCTGATGTGTTTTTAAATAATGAGTGACCTTAACAATAGTGAATCATTTTTCTGTGATAGTTATACTAAATGTTTCAAAGATTTTATGTTTTAAAAAAT
This sequence comes from Orycteropus afer afer, assembly GCF_000298275.1. NCBI lineage: Eukaryota > Metazoa > Chordata > Mammalia > Tubulidentata > Orycteropodidae > Orycteropus > Orycteropus afer. Next base: position 4,244,972 of record NW_006921664.1, on the reverse strand, counting down.
GATGTAATAATAAATCCATGGCTTATTATTATTATGTAAAAATTATCTCTGATAGGTTATTGTTGTTGTAAGGTGCCACTGAGTCAATTCTCACTCATAGTGACCCCAAGGGACAGAGCAGAACTGCCTTACCAAATCATGGATTAATAGAAAGTATTGAAAGAAACATTAACACAGAATAAATGTCAATTTTAAATCATTTTAAAAATTGAAAGTTGAATCATGGTGATTTCCATGAGGGTCAGAGCAGAACCATGCTCCACAGGGTTTTTAACAGTTGTGATTTTTCAGAAATAAAACACCAGGTTTTTCTTCCAAGGCACATGTAGATAGAATCAAACTGACAACATTTTGGTTGTACATCCACAGATTCCTATAAATGTTTAATATTTAAAAGCTATCATTCTTAAAATAAATTTTTTGAAAATACCAAGCATTACTTGCCTAGCCAATAGTCTTGATCTTTGTTCATGACAAATATACTAACCATAGAAATATTCCTTTCATTTAGTGCTGACACTGATTGGGTTAAGAGCAGTCACCCTGAATTCAGACTTCTAGCCTCCTAACCTATAAAAAAATAAATCTGTTTCTTAAAGTCACTTTGTCTGGTATTTTCTGTTATAGTAGCACTAGATAACTAAGACAATGAGCAATTAATGGCATTGAATTATATATGAAAAAAGGGTTAAAACAGCAAATGCTTTGTTATATATATTTCACTGAATTAAAAAAAAAAGTTTAATAAACATCTTCAAGTTGGGTGTTTAAGTACATGTTGTTTCATATACGCTCATTTACTTTTTTCAGCGACAAACTATTTTGTCTGTTTACCCTAATTTTGATTTCACCTTTGAAGTCAATATTGCTTTATAATTAGGATTTCAGATGAAGTTTGGATTTCATGTGAGAGTAATCCACAACAGTATTTCTTCTTGTAACTCTTCTGTTAAAAAGTACTTACAAAAAACTATAGTCTGTATGTCCCTGGTGGTGCAAATGGCTCAGTGCTGAACTACTAACTGAAAGGTCAGCAATTGGAAGCCACCCAGAAGTACTTCAGAAGAAAGGCCTGGCAGACACAATCTTGAAAACCCTATGAAGTACAGTTCTACTATGCACTCATGGAGTCATCATGAGTCAGAAATGATTCAATAGCAACTGGTTTGCTTTTATTGGTATGTTGTTGCTGCTATTGTTAGTTGCTGTTGTTGTTGTTGTTGTTGTTGTTATGTGCCGTCGAGTCGGCCCCGACTCATAGCGACCCCTCCTTGGGTTTCCAAGGCAGTATCACTACG
>NW_006921664.1:4229475-4243124 GCF_000298275.1 Orycteropus afer afer | reverse complement strand
GGCTGCACTTCCTCCAGGACAGATCTGTTAGTTCTTTTGGTAGTCCAGGGTACCTTTAGCATTCTTCACCAGCACCACAACTCAAAAGCATCAACTCTTCTTCAGTCTTCCTTATTCATTGTCCAGCTCTCACATGCATAGGAGGCAATTGGAAATATCACAACCTGTATCAGACGCACCTTAGTCCTCAAGGAGACATCCTTGCTTCTCACACTTGAAAGAGTTCCTTTGCAGCTGACCTACCCAGTGCTGCACATCGTCTAATGTCCTGACTGCTGCTTCCATTGGCGTCAATTGTAGAACCAAGCAACGTGAATTCTTTGACAACTTCAATCTTCTCTCCATTTATCATGATGCTGCTTATTGGTCCAGTTGTGAGGATTTTTGTCTTCTTTATATTGAGATGTAATCCATACGCAGACTGTGTTCCTCAATCTTCATCATAAGTGCCTCAAGTCATCCTCACTTTCAGCAAGCAAAGTTGTACTGTCTGCGTATCTCAGGTTGTTAATGATTCTTCCTCCAATCCTGATGCCACGTTTTTCTTCACATCGTCCAACTTCTGGGATTATTTGCTCAGCATATAGATTGACTAAGTATGGGGAAAGGATACAACCTTGACGCACTCCCTTCCTGATTTGAAACCACGCAATGTCCCCTTGTTCCATTAGAATGACAGCCTCCTGGTCAAGGTATAGGTTCCTCATGAGTATAATCAAGTGTTCGGGAATTCCCATTCTTTTCAATGTTATCCATAATTTTTCATGATCCACACAATCAAATGCCTTTGCATAGTCAATAAAACACAAGTAAACATCTTTCTGGTATTCTTTGCCTTGAGCCAAGATCCATCTGACAGCAGCTATGATATCCCTTGTTCCACGTCCTCTTCTGAATCCAGCTTCCACCTCTGGAAGTTCTCTATCAACATACTGCTGCAACCGTTTTCTAATTATTTTCAGTAAGATCTTGCTTGTGTGCGATATTAATGATACTGTTCTATAATTTCCACATTCTGTGGGATCACCTTTCTTTGGAATGGGTACAAATATGGACCTCTTCCAGTCAGTTGGCCAGGTAGCTGTCTTCCAAATTTCTTGGCATAACCAAGTGAGTGCCTCCAGTGCGGCATCTGTTTGTTGAAATATCTCAATGGGTATTCCGTCAATTCCTGGAGCCTTGTTCTTTGCCAATTCCTTCACTGCAGCTTTGACTTCCTCCTTCAGTACCATTGGTTCTAGATCATATGCCACCTCCTGAAATGGATGAAGATTGGCCAGTTCTTTTTGGTACAGTGACTCTGTTTTCTTTCCATCTTCTTTTGACGTTCCCTGCATCATTCAATATTTTGCCCTTAGAATCTTTCAATATTGCAACTTGAGGCTTAATTTTTTTCCTCAATTCTTTCGGCTTGAGAAATGCCAAGCATGTTCTTCCCTTTTGGTTTTCTAACTCCAGGTCTTTGCACATTTCATTATAGTAATTGGCTTTGTCTTCTCAAGCTGCTCTTTGAAATCTTTGGTTCAATTCTTTTATCTTGTCATTTCTTCCATTTGCTTTAGCTACTCTCCGTTCAAGGGCAAGTTTCAGAGTCTCTTCTGTCATCCATTTTGGTCTTCTCTTCTTTTGTTGTCTTTTTAGTGACCTCTTGCTTTCTTCATGGATGATGCTCTTGATGTCATCCCACAATACTTCTGGTTTTCGGTCATTGGTGTTCAGTGCATCAAATATATTCTTTAGATAGTCTCTAAATTCAGGAGGGTTATATTCTAGATCATACTTTGCCTCTCATGGACTTGTTTTAATTGTCTTTAACTTCAAGTTGAACTTGCATATGAGTAGTTGCTGGTCTGTTCCACAATCTGCTCCTGGCCTGGTTTTGGCTGAAGATATTGAGCTTCTCCATCACCTTTTGCCACACAGATGTAGTCAATCTGATTCCTGTGTGTTCCATCTGGTGAAGTCCACATGTACAGCCACCGTTTGTGTTGTTGAAAAAAGATGTTTGCAATGAACACGTCGTTGGTCTTACAAAATTCTACCATGCAAATTCCAGCATTATTTCTGTCACCAAAGCCAAATTTTCCAATCACCGGTAATTCTTCTTTGTTTCCAATTTTTGCATTCAGTCACCAGTGATAATTAATACATCTTGGTTGCATGTTCGGTCAATTTCAAACTGCAGAAGTTGATAAAAATTTTCAATTTCCTCGTCCTTGGCTTTGGTGGTTGGTGTATAAATTTGAATAATAGTTGTATTAACAGGTCTTCTGTGTAGGCGTATGGAATTATCCTATCACTGATAGCATTGTACTTCAGGACAGATCTTGAAACATCCTTTGTGATGATGAATGCCACACCATTCCTTTTCAAACTGTCATTCCCGACATAGTAGATCATATGGTTGTCTGATTCAAAATGGCCAAAACCAGTCCATTTCAGCTCACTAATGGCTAGGATATCCATCTTTATGTGTGCCATTTCATTTTTGACAACTTTCAATTTTCCTAGATTCATACTTCGTACATTCCATGTTCCAATTATTAATGCATGTTGGCCACTGTTTCTCCTCAATTTGAGTGGTGCCACATCTGCAAATGGTGGTCTTGAAAGTTTTACCTTATCCATATGAGTAAGGCTGGCTTTACTCTGATAATGCAGCTCTTACCCAGTCCTACTTTGAGAGCTTTCTAAGCTAAGTGACTCATCTTCCTTCTCTATATTGGACAATGCTTCCAGACTATTCATAAAGTTGTGCAGTAATGTATCAAACAGTGTTTCTCTGCTATTCATAAGGTTTTCCCTGGCCAATTATTTGAGAAGTGAATGGCCTCCTCCTTTTTCCTAGTTTGTCTCAGTCTGCAAGACAGGCTGATACCTGTGCAACAGGTGCACCCCACTGGGTTTGAAACTCCAGTGGCACAGCCTCAAGACTCACAGCAACATGTCACCACAGTAGGACAAACCAACAGACAAGTTTGTCTCCCTTAGTTGTTGGACCCCTCCAACCACCCTTACCTGGATCCCTGCAGCAGACTCCTCGATCTATTCTGGTCTCCTTTGCCTTTTCTGTCCTCTCCCTGCCTTCCCACCTTGCTGCTTGTGGGGCGTGGCCTGGGTTCGCTCTCCTCACCTGGGTCCCTGCGGCTGACTTCTCGATCTGGTCCAGTCTCCTTTGCCTTTTTCAGTCACTTTAAATATTCAAAATGGCCACCACTTGTAAACATTCAAAATGGCTGCACCCTCAGTCACTTTAAATATCCCTTCACATCCCTAGCCTTTGGATTTCTTAGCAAGGTTAGCAGCACTACACAGAATCACATGTCAAAATTGCCAACTAAAGATTTATTTTGCTTCCAAACTTGTTATTTCTTAGAATACCACTCATAGTATTTACAGGAAAGATACTATACATAATGATTCAGGTCCAGCTCAACGGCACATAACAACAACAATATGAACTTCTTAATATTTACTTTATTTTGCAAGAATAACTTAGTAGCAAATGGAGCATAAAAACACTACATATAATAACTACAAGGAAAACTGGCTGATTAGATTATCATGCTTATTCTCCTAAGTGTTCCTGTCCCAGGTCTCAGAAATGTCCACCTTAACTTTCTACTCAATGTGCCAGTGTTTCCTGCTCTTGCTTTTGATTTGATGCCAGCGGAATCCTTTGAACCAATTATATCTCTATACTGATTACTCAAAAACAAAACAAAACAAAAAAACTCACTGCCATCGAGTCAACTCTGACTCATAGCAGTCCCCATTGGGTTTCTGAAGCAGTAAATCTTTACTGACGTAGATTGCCCTGCCTTCCTTCTGCAGAGTGGCTGGTGGATTTGAACCTCCAACCTTCTGGTTAGCATCCAAATGTCTTAGGCTCCTCTATACTGATTATTATGCTTTAATTCTAAGATTATAATATTTTTTTCTGTCTTCCTTGCTTTTTGAAAGATTTTGCTCAAGATCTGGGATTCCAATAAACACAAATATATGTGATCTCAAAACACTTTCAAATGCTAAACTACAGGATGAAGAGTACAAAGTGCTCAGAATAGTTAACACAACTAAAATTAGTTGAAGAAGCTGGGATGTGTTATCCTGGAGAATATTCGAAAAGCCACAACAGCTACCTTGAATAGGTGAAGGGCTAATTATTGTTGTTGTTGTTATGTGCCATCGAGTTGGCCCCAACTCATAGAGACCCCTCCTTGGGTTTCTGAGGCAGTATCACTACGGAAGTAGATTGCACAACCTTCCTTCTGAGTGGCTGGTGGGTTTGAACTACCAGCCTTCTGTAGCAGTCAAGTGCCTTAGATACTAAACTACCAGAGCTCCTAAAGGGCTAATTAGGGAAGAGAAGTTAAGCTTGCTCTCTATGCCCCCAAGAAAAACTAAAGCCATTGTGGGCAAACTGCAGCCCAGAGATTTGGTATGAAATGGAGGACATTTTAACAGATAAAACTATTCCAGCCAAAAAAGCACTGCCTTGGGAACAAGAAACTTAAGAACAGACTGCAAAGCTATCACTAGGGATGCCACAAGAGCATCTAAGCCCAAGATGGTTGTGTGGCCCGAAGGGCTGCAGAACCAAAGCTGACATACATGAAAATAAGGTTAAGGCAGAATTAAATGCTGCAAGGTAAAAAAAAAAAACTGCAATTTTAAAGTCATTTTAGACACATTGAAAGCTACCAAATAGCTCTGGTAGCGTAGTGGCTAAGGCACTTGACTGCTAACCAGAAGGCTGGTGGTTCAAACCCACCAGCCACTCCTCAGAAGGAAGACAAGGCAATCTACTTCCGTAGTGATACTGCCTCAGAAACCCAAGGAGGGGTCACTATGAGTCAGGTTCGACTCGATGGCACATAACCACAACAATAACAGATGGAACATAAATTCTTTTCTATATAGAATCTGCACTCAGATATGCATTTATTCCTAGATTAAATTTGAGAGTTGAAAAGTGACAAAGCAATGGGTCCTGATCACTATTAAAATGTCCCTACAAGCCATGTACTTTAAATTATTAGGCATCTTTTTTGTTGTTGTTACCTGAAATGCATGTTATCTAAAAACATGTCTCCCTGTATCAATTCTCCCCACTTCTTCCAATCAGAAACAAAGAGGTCACCAGAGAGGCAGGACCACAGTACACCAGGGGAAAGTAGCATGATGGAAGGCAGTACGGTAACCTGAGAGGCCAGATCACAGGGAAGGGATGAGGATGGCGAGTGCTGTGTGTCAAGTTAAATATCTGAGGTTTAGTCTAAGCATAATGGTAAGTAATAGAGGAGTTTCAGTAGAGGAGAGTGGCATGAGAAGATTTTTTTTTAAATGGCTGTGTGAAAATACATTAAAGGGGTCCTAATGACATGCTCTGGTAGCATAGTGCCTAAGGGACTTGACTGCTAACCAGAAGGCTGGCGGTTCAAACCCAACAGCCACTCCTTGGAAGGAAGATGGGGCAATCTAGTTCCGTAGTGATACTGCCTCAGAAACCCAAGGAGGAGTCGCTATAAGTCGGGTCCAACTCGACAGCATGTAACAACAACAACAACAATGACATTCTGGCCAACCAATTAGGAAGTAGTGTCCAGGTGAGAGAAAGTGGTAGTTTAGAGTAGGATGATAAAGGTAGACATGGACCACATATAAGAAATATTTAGGAGGTAGAACTAGAGTGATGAGAGGCCATAAGGATGACCTGCCATGTGTTTCTGGATAAATGCTGGTGTCAGTCTCCAGGGAAGTGTACACTGGTGGATATAGGTTGCTGAAAGTGTTAAGAAGGGAATCTCTTGTGTTCAGTCCTGGATGAGATAAATTTGAAAAAAAATCTATGAGTCATCCTAGTATAAATGTGTCCCAAGCTCCATGTCATCATTTTCCATTAAACATATCCATTAAGGCCTCAAGGATTCTAGCAAATGAAATCTACGTCTTTTTCCCACATCTGTGCATTTGCTGATAAATGCCTCCAGCTGGGGGATGTTGAGATGGGATTCTTGCATGTGTTAAAGAAGACTAGGATATAAATATAGAATATAGAACAGACTTCTGAAGTCTCCCTGAGAAGATTCTATGACTCACAGATTAATCCGTAAGACCAGAGATTCACCCTAAGGAAAGAGTAATCCTAACTTTGTAAACATTAAAAACCATCAGCAGACAAAAATGTATTAAGGGGCACTTTTACCCACAGGTTGATTCACTAGTAATATTATGAGAATAAGATAGATTTTGGAATAGATCTAAGAAAACAGATTCAGGTGTTAAATGTCATTTCTTAATTAACCATCTTGTTTTTCTGAAAGAAAAATTTAAAGTAATTGTTTTCCTACTGACGATAAGCATCACAATGGTGCTAGTGGCCAATGGTTAATGAGCTCAGCTGCTAACCTAAAGCCTAGCAGTTCAAATCCATCAGCTGCTCCATAGAAGAAAGATATGGCAGACTGCTTCCTTAAAGATTACAGACTTAGGAACCTGATAGGGCAGTTCTACTCTGCTCTATAGGGTCGCTAATGAATTAGTCAACTGCATGGCAGTGGGTAGAAGTATCACAATCTTTATTAGTATTTGACTGCTAACCATAAGGCTGGTGGTTCAAACCCACCAGCCACTCCTGGGAAGGAAGATTGGGCCATCTACTTTCACAGAGATAAAAAATCAAAACCAAACACACTGCCATAGAGACAGCCCCAACTCATAGTGGACCCCTCCTTGGGGGTCCAAGGCAGTATCACTAGGGAAGCAGATTGCCCAAGCTTCCTTCCAAGCAGTGGCTGATGGGTTTGAACCACCAGCCTTATGGTTAGCAGTCAAATGCCTTAGGCACTGCGCCACCAGAGCTCCCTTCATAGAGATACCACCTCTGAAACCCAAGGAGGGGTCGCTAGGAGTCGCAATCAACTCGATGACAGTGAGGTGTTTTTTTCTTTTTTTAAAAATTATTATTGTAGCACAACACTGCCACCTGTTGGAATACACCACTAGCAAGATATTTTCATTTCTAATCAAGTTTGCGGAAAAAGTGTTGCTTCTGAAAGAAAATAAATGAAAAGGGACTACTTTGACTTTATCCCTTCTAGCCCATCACATTTGGATAAAATTTTTAGTAAAGAGAAAACCCAGTGAGATACAACTCACTGCTTCCCACAACGAAAAGCACAAAATCTTTTTAGTTCTGATCACTTGGGTGAAGGGAAGGTATACCTTGAAGTGGATAAACCCACCTACCATCGAGTGGGATCTGACTTATAGCGACCCCTCCTTGGGTTTCCGAGGCTGTATCACTACAAATGTAGATTGCCCAAACTTCCTTCAAAGGAGTGGCTGGTGGGATTGAACTGGCAGCCTCCTGGTTGGCAGTACAAGTGCTTTAGGCACTACACCACCAGAGTTCCCAAATGAAACATTCATTGCCACCCCTCCTTGGGTTTCTGAGGCAGTATCTCTCCAGAAGTAGATTGCCCAGTTGCACAGGAGTTTTGGAGTGATAGCATTGATCTGTATTACGATTATGATAGTGGTTACATGAATCTATATGTGTGTTAAAACTCATAGAACTGAACCAGAAGGGGGCGGGAAACAATTTTACTGTATAATTTTTTAAGATAGATACAGAATAGGATAAAACTGTTCAGTGCCATGTCTACAGAAAGGAGGGGGAAAATCATCAAGCCCAAATGTGAAAACAGTCACATAAAATTTCAACAGTTTTGCCATTCATAGTCAAAAGCCTGAGGGCCAAATTTAATTAGAAATGGCCTAATCTGAAATCTTGTTGAAATATTTAAATACAGACTTAAAAGTGTTCCTCTGTGTCTAAAGGCTACCGATGTACACTAGGAGTCAATCACTTTGTCCCTAACACAGGAAAATCCGGAGAGGTAACAATCTATTGCCAAAAGTTAAAAACAATATTCATATTTGATTCTAGTAATTGCAAAAGAAATCTTATGTATGGTTAATGTTTTGTCTCTCTAAAAAAGCTATAGCATAAAAAGACCAAGCTGGATGCCTAACACTTATATAATCTTCGTATTTGCTGGATGTTAAAGGAGTTACATAGGAATCAAGCATAATGTAATGCAAATAACAAGTGTTACTTGTTTTTTTTGCCAACCATGAACCCGCCCCAACACGTTAATTTCCTATGTGTACTATGTGCCTTATACATGCATCCTTTATTTACATGGGTGTGTATATGCAAAAAAAAAAAAAAAAAGCAGTATGTGATATCAAAGTTCATGAGATCACTGTTGTTGTTATGTGCCATCGAGTTGGACCCAACTCATAGAGACCCCTCCTTGGGTTTCCTAGGCAGTATCACTACAGAAGTAGATTGCCCCAACTTCCTTTCATGAGATCAGGAGCACTCAAATCCATCTAGGGACCTTCCCGGTGCATTTGCTGATGCCTAATGCTCTGGTGGCATAGTGCCTAACATATTTGACTGCTAACCAGAAGGCTAGCAGTTCAAACCCACCAGCCACTCCTCAGAAGGAAGGTTGGGCAATCTACTTCCACAGTGATACCGTCTTGGAAGCCCAAGGAGGGGCTACTATGAATTGAATCTACTTGACAGCAATGAGTTTGGTTTGTTTTTTTAGAATGCCATTTGCCACCACTCATCTGTCAGTTTGTTGTACTGTGGTGGCTTGCATGTTACTGTGGGGTTGGAAGCTATACTACCAGTATTTCAAATACGAGCAGGGTCGCCCACAGCAGACAGGTTTCAGCAGAGCTTCTAGACTAAGACAGACTGGGAAGAAGGACAGGACTGTCCATTTCTGAAAAAACTGGCTATTGAGAACCTTATGAATAGCAATAAAACACTATCTATTACTGGAAAACTTTATAAAGAGCAAGAATGGCCAGACTTCATCTCTCCTACTTTGGTCATGCTGTCAGAAGGGACCATTTCCTGGAGAAGGATATCATGCTTGGTAAAGTGATGAGTCAGTGAAAAAGGGGAAGATCCTCGGCAAGATGGTGTCTGCTACGATGGACTCAAGCATGGCGAGGACTGTGGGGATGGCGCAGGACCTCGCAGTGTTTTGTTCTGTTGCAGAGAGAGTTGCTATAAGTCTGAATCAACTTGACAGCACCTAACAACAGTGCCCTAAGGGGCCAAGTGTCCACAAAAGGATAGATCACAAGGTGAAAGCCCAGATGACAACTAACCCAAACTGAGAGCAAGAGTTACATTAATGTGCATACTCCTTCCACCTATCCTGCTAATATGCTTGCTATTTACTATAGCGTCTGGGTTGTAATAATGATGAGAGAAGATTAAATTGGAAGATCTTATGAAAGATGTTGCAGTGGGAGTGGGAGATGGAGGGAGGGGAAGGAGGGAGGGTAGGAAGGGGTATAACCCACATAAATCCTCCAGCCTTTATTCCTTAGAGCTACACTTAAGCCATCCTGTTCCCAGGATCTAGCAGGCAGCATGAGAGATTAGTTTTCTAAATTTTAGTGAGTTTTCCACCTTTTCCCACAGTGATCCTAGGCTTCAGCTTTTGAGAGGGATCCCAGTACTCACAAAAATTTATAGTTCCAACAACAAGAAAATGGCTGAAAATAATGATATGTTGTTGTTGTTATGTGCCATTGACTCGGTGCCGACTCATAGCGACTCCTCCTTGGGTTTCTGAGGTAGTATCACTACAGAAGCAGGATTGCCCAACCTTCCTTCTGAGGAGTGGCTGGTGGGTTTGAACCGCCAGCCTTCTGGTTAGCAGTCAAGTGCCTTAGGCACTATGCTACCAGAGCTCCTGAAAATGATATAGTCATACAAAAATGTTAACAATTTACCATTCTTTGACTAATTAATGACATGGAATATCTGTATTGGGTGGTGGGGATAAACTTCCCTATCAGAAGCAACAATATTCACAACATACTACTCCCTAGTTTTGCCAGAGTAACTGCTGCATGAAAAATGAATTTGCTCTGTAAACTTTCACCTAAATCATTAAAAAAAAAAAAAAAAGTGTTGCTGTAAAAAAATTAGCATGTTCAAAAAAATACCTCCTACGGGGAGAGAGCAGTTGGTAAACAAGGTAGAACCCACCACCCACTGTTATCAAGCTGATGCCAACACACAGCATCCCCCATTGGGTTTCTAAGCCTTTATGGAAGTAAATTGCCTCATCTTCCTCCTGCAGAGCAGCTGGTGAGTTTGAACTGCCAACTTTACAGTTAGCAGCCAAATGCCTTATCCACTAAGTCACCAGAGCTCCTTTGTAGAAAGGGTGTGAATTTGCCTAAAAATATAGTATATACAATGGAATACTACAAAGCTATGAAGAACAATGAGTCCACAAAACATCTGATAACACACATGAATCTGTTGTTTATTGTTAGATGCTGTCAAGTCAGTTCCAGCTAATAGTGACCCTATGTATAACAATAACAGTTCCCAATCCTGCATCACCCTCACAATCGTTGCTATGCTTAAGCCCATTGTTGCAGCCACTGTGCCAACTGATTCATCTCATTGAGGGGCTTCCTCTCTTTCGCTAACCTCTGCTTTACCAAACATGACGTCATTCTTCAGGGACTGGTCCCTTCTGATAACATGTTCAAAGTATGTGAGATGAAGTATTGCCATTGTTTCTTCTAAGGGACATTCTGGCTGTACTTCTTCCAACACAGTTTATTCATTCTTCTGGCAGTCCACGGTATATTTAATATTCTTTACTAATGCCATAATTGAAAGGCCTCAATTCCTCTTTGGTCTTCTTTTTTCATTGTCCAGGTTTCACATGAATATGAAGAGACTGAAAATACCATGGCTTGGTCAGGCACACCTTAGTCTCCAATGTGACATCTTTGCTTTTTAATACTTTAAAGAGGTCTTTTATCGCAGATTTGTCCAATGCAATACGTCATTTGGTTTCTTGACTGCTGTTTCCGTGGTTGTTGATTACAGATCAAGTAAAATGAAATCCTTGACAACTTTTATCTTTTCTCCATTTATCATGATGTTGTTTATTGGTCCAGGTGTGAGGATTTTTGTTTTATTTATGTTGAGGTAACAGTAAAACCAAAACTAAACCCAGTGACTTACAGTGACCCTATAGGACACAGTAGAACTGCCCAAAAGGATTCCAAGGATGCGTAAGCAGACTGCCACATCTTTCTCCCACACAGCAGCTGGTGGGTTTGAACCACCAATCTTTTGCTTAGCAGCCAAGTGCTTTACCACTCCATCACCAGGGCTTCTCTGGAGGATATCATGCTGAGTGAAATAAGTCAAGCACAAAAGGACAGATACTATATGATACCACTTTTATAAAAAGGGAAAAATAGATATACATACAGAAATCAATGGGCAGGAGAATCATTCCCTAGATAGTAGACATCTGTTATTTTTGGTAATGGGAAAGGCAATACAAATGTGAGTAAAGAATGCACAACTTAACCAACAATAACAATAAGAGGTACACAAGATTAGGGATGTTACTAGTAAATGCCATAACATATACAATTTGGAAAAAGTAGCAGTAACAACCAAGAAGTAAGTGAGTAGCTGCATAGGTAGATATGTATGCATGTATGTGTATAGCAAGGTGTATGTGTGCATATATAGGAGCATCTGTAAACCAAAAAAAAAAAAAGAACCTAGAGGACAGCCAATTCTGACTCATAACAACCATATAGGACAGAGTATAACTGGCCCATAGGGTTTTCAAAGCTGTAATCTTTATGAAAGCAGATTGCCACATCTTTCTCCCACGGAGCGGCTGGTGGGTTTGAACTACAAATCTTTTGGTTAGCAGCCGAGTGCTTAACCCACTGTGCCATCATGAGTCCCTTGAGTATCTGTAGGCATAAGTATACACATGTTTAGGTGTGACAGACATATATCCATATATATAATAAAGCACATGGAGGGACAGTTACAGATACCTCTCAGACATAATCAAATACCTCACAGAATTGGTTTACTGGGTTTGAAGGCTTAGCACCATAGTTTTGTGGGACAGCTCAGTCAGTTGACACAATATAGTCTATAAAGTTCTACATCCTAGTTTTATAAGTAGTGTCTGGGGTCTTAAAAGCTTACAACTATTTGTCTCTACTTGTTTGGAGCAAGAGAGAAAGAAGGAAACCAAAGACTCAAAGAAGAAAGAAACCAGTCTACAAGACTAACTACCTACATAAACCAAGGTGTTAACTATTCAGAGATCAGAAGAACTAGATGGTACCCAGCTATCACTACCAACTGTTCTGACTAGGGACATAATAGATAATCCCAAATAAAATGGGAAAAAAATTGAAGAACAAAACTCTAACACTTAAAAAAATAAAATAGGCCAGACTTACTACACTAGTAGAGACTAGAGGAATTCCCAAGACTATTGTCCTGAGATACTCCTAAACTTTTAACTGAAACTACTCCCAGTGGCCACTTTTCACCTAAATAACAAACTGGCTCATAAATAAATAAAATCATACATGGGTACTGAGCTGCTTTTAAAATAAGTTGAATAAATTTAAGAATCAGCTATATGAGACCAAACGGTCAAAATTTACCCTAAAGCAAAGATGAGCAGGTTGGGGGTGGGGTGTAAAGAAGCTAGATTAATGAAAGTGGAACAACCAAACTGGAAATAATGAGACTATTGAAACCTCTGGAAAATGTAACCAATGTCATAGAACAATATAGAACAGTATAGAAATTGTGAAACGGAAATCTAATTTGCTGTGTAAAGTTTCACCCCCCCAAAAAAAATCAATAAAGTAAAAAAACAAAGAAGTTCTACTTAAAATATTTCAACATAAAAACCTCTAACAGGAACATAGCTACATACCAAACAAAAATGGATCAATTCCTTAGTATCACATACACTTTAAACAACAACAAAAAAGTAACTTTTAAATGGAATTTCTAAATCCTATCTGTTCAAAACAAGGAAGTGTTTACATACACACACAGAGAGAAGGAAATACACCAAAACATTTGCGATAATTAATACTGAGTAGTGGGATTACATGTGATTTTCAATTTTCTCCTTTAATATTTTTCAGTATTTCCACAATGTTATCTTTAGAATCAGAGAAGAAAGGAGTTGTTACTGTTGTTTTTTATCTCTGAAGAGGTAGGAGTGCCTGGATAGTGCAAACAGTTAATGTGTTCAACTACTAGTCAAAAGGTTGGCAGTTCAAACTCACCCACAGGTGCCTGCAGACCTGGAGATCTGTTTCCAAAAGGTCACAGCCTTGAAAGTCCTATGGAGCAGTTATACTCTGCACACATGGTCCCCATGAGTTCGAATCGATTCAACAGCAACTAACAACAATTTGGAGGTAACACATAAACTTGAAAACCCATCAAAATCAGATGTTCAATAAAGGATTAAAAGCCCCTACCAACACAAACACACTTACACACTTTCACTCCCAGCTCCAGAAAAACTCTAGCAAAAGAATACTAGTTCTTCTCATTAAGAAAGTCTACCTCTCTTAATGCAAGCTATCAACCTGGATAGCAGCATGATACCACAGCAATCCACAAGTTTTGCAAGAATCCAAGTTTGCAAAATCACCTCCATTTTAGAGTTTGCCATGATAGGTAACCTGCCTGAAAAGAATAAAAACATGGACGGCATTTAAGGGAGACG
>NW_006921664.1:4216419-4229375 GCF_000298275.1 Orycteropus afer afer | reverse complement strand
ATTTTAATCATTTTAAAAGTTATAGATCCCCAAGTTTAAGACAAGAAAAAAAAATTCATCCCTTCAACTAGGAAATTACTCTTGCATTGTACATTTTTAGAAAGGTAAATGCATGCCCAGCAAACACAATTCATTCAAATTTCATATTTTATGTAAATAACAAGAAACACTGATACATAATAAAGTGTCAGATATTGTGTTGTAAAATAGGGAGATGGGAGTTTTTCTGGGGTGCTCTGGTATAGAGCTTCCCTAAGATTCTGAAAATGTTCAAAGTCCCTAAAAATACTTTTCCTAGCATGACCCAACCAGTACAGAATCAGCATAACTATACATCTACTCCTCACTTACAGACTATCTCATTATCTGATATTTCATATTTATGACAATAGTAAAAAAAAAAAAAACTATCCAACTATTTTGCCCATTAATGATATACATCTGGCAGTCACAAACGTCAAGATATTAAATGAGGTTAAGGTTACATATCAACTTGCTGGGCCATGACCTCAGTGGTTTGGCAGTTAGGTAATGATGTAATTTGGCAGTTATATAATGATGTAGTCATTCTCCATTTTCACATAACATTGATTTTTGCATAACAACCTGGTCTTTGGATCCTAACCAAGCTGAGAGGTGAGGAGTGGATACACGCAAACTTGGCACACATTAAACCTTCAAATAAACGTCTGCTTGTGTGAGTTAGCAACTACTATTTAGTGACCAACTATCCAATACACTCTCACAAATCTAATGCAATATACTAAACATATACAAAAGAATTGAGGGAATGACAATCTGGAATCTAAAACAGAAAATTAAATAAACTAAAAAGGATGAAGCAAGGTGTGTGTAGCATATTGTTAAAGATGGAGAAATGGGAAGGCACTGTGTCTGAAACGATGAACACTCTAGGGTTAACTATTAATACAGGGGCTATCACACTAATGAGAAAACTATGTCAGTTTCTATAATTCCTATAATTTAACAACAGTAACTTAAACTACCACCCAAAAGCCTTTTGAAGTATTGAAATCTTAACCAAAAAAATGTAAGATATCAGTATAATAAAGATAAAAAACAAATTTAACAGGCCAAAAGACTGAATATATCTGCAAAATGTCTAACAGTCAATGGGTTGATATCCCTTCATGAATAGCTTCTACATATCAATAAGGAAAAGACAAAACTCATAAGAGAATGGGCACATTATATAAACAATTTCCCCTTGCTTCACAGACTTATATTTGCTGGGCCTGATCTTTCACAGAGAGTAGTAGGGAAACAGATCACTCTCTGGACTACCTCCACAGATCTCTAACATGATCTCCAAGGAGAGTAAAAACTGAGTTCATGTTCTTTCATTAAAAGGTATGAAGAAAACTATAGCACAATCTAAAAACAAACAAAACTATATATACACACACACACACACACATATATATATACACACATACATATATACACACATATATATACCCATATATATATACACACATATATATACATATATATATGACATATTAGAAGATATAATGAACTCTTCAACTCAAATGATTCAATTTAAAAATGGACAAAGAATCTGAATAGACTATGTCCAAAAATATACAATTGACCAATAAGCACATGAAAAGATATTCAGCATCATTAGCCATCAAGGAAATGAAAATCAAAATCATAATGAGATTGTACCACTTGAAGAATCCAATCAATGTCACTGAATTATACATGTAGAAATTGTGGAAATGGTGCATGTTTGTGCATAGTCTCAAAAATAACAAATTATTTTTTTAAAAAATACCATAATGAGATACCACTTCAAATACACTATGATGGATGTAAACAAAAAGACAGATAACAAGTGTTGGCAACAATGTGGATAAATTAGAACCCTCATCACTGCTGGTGGGAATATAAAATGGTGCAGTCACTTTGGAAAACAGTCTGACATTTCCCCAAAAAGTTAAATGTAGAGTTACCTAGAAATTCTACTCCTAAGTATTTGCCCAAGAAAATGAAAGCATACATGAATACAAAAAACTTATACACAATGTTCATAGCAGCATTATTCATGACAGCCAAAAAGTTCAAATAATGCAAATGTCTATAAATCAATAAATAAAAGTTGGTATATCTATACACCATCGCTCCTCTGTCAGTTTGTCATACTGTGGTGGCTTGCATGTTGCTGTGATGCTGAAAGCTATGCTACCAGTATCTCAAATACCAGCAGGGTCACCCAAGGTGGGCAGTTTTTCAGCAGAGTTTCCAGACTAAGAAAGACTAGGAAGAAGAATCTGGTGGTCCACTTCTGAAAAAAACTGGCCAGTGAAACCCCTATAAATAGTAGTGGAACACTGCTTCATATAGTGCCAGAAGATGAGCCAAGAGAAAACCAAAAAGGAAGAACACATTTGGCATTTCTCAAGCTGAAAGAACTGAAGAAAAAATTCAAGCCTCAAGTTGCAATACTAAAGGATTCTACAGACAAAATATTGAACAATGCAGGAAGCATCAAAAGAAGACAGAAGGAATACACAAAGCCACTGTAATAGAAACAAATGAGAGAGGTACAATTATTTCAGGGGATAGCATATGATAAAGAATCTCTGGTCTTAGAGGGAGAAGTCCTAGCTGCACTGAAGGCATTGGCGAAAAGCAAGGCTCCAGGGATTAACAGAATCTGAACTGAAATGTTTCAACAAATGTGTGCAGCACTGAAGTGATTAGTCATCTATGCCAAGAAATTTGAAAGACCTAGTCAACCAACTGGAAGAGATTCACATTCATGCCAATTCCAAAGAAAGGTGATCCAACAGAATGCAGAAATTCTCAATTACCAATAATATCACACACGAGTAAAATTTTGTTGAAGATAATTAAAAAACAGTTGCAGCAGTATACTGACAGGAAACTGTCAGAAATTGAATCTGGATTCAGAAGAGGATATAAAATGAGGGACATCATTGCTGATGCCAGATGGATCTTGGCTGAAAGCAGAGAATGGCAGAAAGATGTTTACCTGTGTTTTATTGACTACACAAAGGCACTTGACTCTGGATCATAATAAATTATGGGTAACACTGCAAAGAATGGGAATTCCAGAACATTTAATTGTGCTCATATGTAACTGTACATATACTAAGAGGCAGTCATTTGAACCGAACAAGGGGATACTACATGCTTTCAAATCAGGAAAGGTGTGTGTCAGGTTCTATCTTTTTATCATACTTATTCAATCTGTATGCTGAGGACACAATGCTAGAAGCTGGACTATATGAAGAACATGGCATCAGGATTGGAGGAAGACTCATTTACAACCTATGATAGATATTGCAGATGACACAACTTTCCTTGTTAAAATTGAAGAAGATTTAAAGCACTTATTGATGAAGTTCAAAGTATTGAAGTTCACTTTCAATACAGATTACATCTCAAGGTAAAGAAAACAAAAATCCTAACAACTATACCAATAAGCAACATCATGACAAATGGAGAAAAAACTGAAACTGTCAAGGTTTTCATTTTACTTGGATCCACAATCAACACTGAAAGCAGCAGTCAAGAAATAAAATGACATATTGCATTGGTCAAATCTGCTACAAAAGATCTCTTTAAAGTATTAAACAGCAAAGATGTTACTTTGAAGACTGAGGTGCATCTGACCTAAGCCATGGTATTTTCAATCATCTCATATGCATGTGAAAGTTGGACAATGAATAAAGAACTGATGCCTCTGAATTATGGTGCTGGGAAAGAATACTAAAGATACCATGGACTGCCAGAAGAAACAAATCTGTATTGGACGAAGTGCAACCAGAATGCTCCTTGGAAGACAGGATGGTGATACTTCATCTCACGTACTTCAGACATGTTATTGGGAGGGTGTAGTCCCTAGAGAAAGACATGCTTGGTAAAGTAGAGGGTCAGAGAAAAAAAGGAAGAGTCTCAACAACATAGATTGACACAATGGCTGCAACAATGGGCTCAAATATAGTTAACGATTGTGAGGATGCAGCAAGACCAGGAAGTGTTTCCTTCTGTTGTACAAAGGGTCACTATGAATCAGAACTGACTTTATGGTACCTAACAACATATCCACACAATGGATTATTATCCAATAATAAAAAGGACTGAAGTTCTGATGCATGATACAATATAGATAAATCGTGAAAACATTAATCTAGGTGAAAGAAGCCAGTCACAAAAGACTACATATTGTATGATTCCATTTATATGAATTGTCCAGATAGGCAAATCTATAGAGATAAAAATTATATTGGGGAAACCTAGTAGTGTAGTGCCTAAGGCACTTGACTGCTAACCAGAAGGCTGGCAGTTCAAACCCATTAGCCATTCCTTGGAAGGAAGATGGGGCAATCTACTTCCATAGAGATACTGCCTCAGAAGCCCAAGGAGGGGTCGCTATGGTCCGACTCAACGGCACATAACAACAACAACAGAGGTATGGAGTGGGGAGGGAATGAGACCACTAATGAGTATGTGTTTTCTTTTTAGGGGGATATAAATGTTCTAAAACTGACTGTAATGATGGTTGTACAATTCTGTGAATGTACTAAAAATCAATTAATTGTATACTTGAAATGGGTGAATTGTATGGTGTGTGAATTATGTCTCAATAAGTCTGTCATTTAAAAAAGGACTATAGACAACTTGAATATAATCAATGTCACTGAATTGTACATGTAGAAATTGTTGAACTGGTGTATATTCTGTTGCATATATTCTCAACAAAGAAATAAAATAAATTACAGTCATGCACAGCATAACTTCCATTCAAACTATGTTCAACTGCATATACATCTGTGGTCCCATAAGGCCACAGGGTTCTCTATGGGACCTACATTAGATATGGAGAAATTGCTAACGATGTGGGTTGAGGACCAAACACAAAAGTGAATCCTTCTCAGAATACTGACAATCACTGCTAAGGCACCAAACTTGCAGATGCTTATAGAAAAAGTAGGATACGATGTTCGCACAACATCCATGTCATGAAACCTCCTGTTTCTCAGAACATATTATGGATGTTAAGCAGAGTCTGACTGGATATTTAAAAAAAAAAAAAAAAGTCTGTAGATTGTCTTCATTTTTTAATTTTGTTTTCACTATATCCCCAGCTACTAAAACATTGGCTGGTAATAGTAGGTATTCAACAAATACTGGCTGAACAAAATTAATTTCAGAAATTATTACAAAACTCTATCACATCCAAAGTGATGAAATTACTGAAGGTTGGCATAGTGGGAGCATAGTGACAGTATGCATTTTCCATGAAAGGAGGTAAGACTGAAAAATTCAACAGAAGCAAGGCCTTGAAGAGTCTTGAAGTCAAACTCCAAAATTTTTATTATCCTAAAGGCAATGCAAACGAAGAGAATATCACAATCCGATCAATGTTTTAAACGTGGTTAATCGTAGCGCAGAGCTGGCTATTATTACTATCCAATGATATGCTAACCACCTTAAAAACTAAAAACGAAAACAAACTCACTGTCATCCAGTGGATTCCAACTCAAAGTGACCCCCATTGGGTTTCCAAGCCTGTAAATCTTTACGGAAGCAGACTGCCTCATCTTTCTTCTGTGTTGGTGGGTTAGTCCCACCAACATTTTGGTTAGCAGACAAATGCCTTAAGCACTACACCACCACTTTAGAAGTAGCGCAATAACCCTCAGTGAGAATGGGAGCAATCAGGGGGAAGATGGGAAGAGAAATAGGTATCAGAATATCAGCATCTCCATGGATTTCCGAATTACATAGAGGACCCGTCTCCCTCTCCTCTCGTCCAGCAGAGACTCACACTCCTACATGTAAGTAGACACGCACCGTACCCCCACGTTGAAAAATCATTACGTAGTCAGTCCCTGTTGGGAGGGTGTTATACTCCTCAAGTCTCAAGTGTGATGGATCCAAAAAAGTATGACCACTGAACCAAAAAATTGTTTACTGCAATCATCTGGGCAGAGTCCCACTCAAGGTGTTGTAATTTAAGACTATCCACAAAAGTGTCATCTCTTCGGGATGACCCCAACTCCTCAGAAATGCCGCAAGACTGCATGACAAGGCTGCGGTTAGCAGTAGACGGCCTGATAACCCCCCAGGGGATTGGGAACCCTGTGCATCACCAGGCGCAAAGGCCACCACAGGCCCCTGGCGCAAGCCCTCCGGAGGTGACCCGTGAAGCAGTGGAAACTTTCTTTGCACCAACTCCACCACGCACGCAAACGAGGTCACCCAGATTACCGGTAACCGTTTCTTGGGAATGGCAAGGATGGAAGCTTCCTCTCGCCAGGGAAATCTAACCTGTCAGTGAAAAGGCACGCGGCAGATGAGCCTCCCGGTAGGTTGTTGTTGTTGTTATGTGCCGTCGAGTCAGCCCTGACTCATAGCGACCCCTCCTTGGGTTTCCGAGGCAGTATCACTACGGAAGTAGGATTGCCCAACCTTCTTTCCGAGGAGTGGCTGGTGGGTTTGAACCGCCAGCCTTCTGGTTAGCAGTCAAGTGCTTTAGCCACTATGCTACCAGAGTAGGCAGGGCCCAATGTAAAACGCTTGCGGGCAAAAGCGCTGGCAATGGAGCAGTCGAGACTTCCGGCGTGTACTACTCGCGGGGCTAGAACGCCGAGAAGCGACTTGCAGGCAACAGACAGCGCGCTTCGGATTCTGAAGGTGGTGGGAGGTAGACCTGGAGGGTTTTTCTGAGGGCTTGGCTTCGGCTTGCCAGATCCTTGAACTGAAGCTGGAAAGGGTTTGCTTCTTCAGATCCCGGTTTTACCTGTTCCGTACCAGAAAGAGAAATGTGTTTCTAAGTAAGAAAGCATAAAAGAATTTTCTGACACTTTGGTTGATATCATTGTATGTGAACCCGCTAAATTTTGACCTAAAGTATGTTCTCGTCTACTTGTGAGCATGTCTTTTATATGTGTGTGCATTCATGGTCTATAGGAGTGCTTTGGTTTTTCCGTTTTCTCTTACAATTACTTTTTACAGGATTCACCTGTGCAATTTGTAGCACTGTCCATGTTTAAGTGATACCAGTATTTTCTAGCATAAAAATACTGGTATCACTTAAACATGGACAGTGATACAGATTACACAGGTGAATCCTGTAAAAAGTAAATTATAAGTAATTATAATTATAATTAAAAGTAATTATAAGAGAAAACGGAAAAACCAAAGCACTCCTATAGACCATGAATGCACACACATATAAAAGGCATGCTCACAAGTAGACGAGAATATAATCTTGTATTTCAAAACAAGGTAAAAACAGAAATATTAGCAAAGAAACTGAATTTGAATTTAAAATAACAGCAGTCACCAAGGAAACTCAAAGAACCAAACCTAGCCCTGTCATAGTCAAAAGTATTAAAAAACAAAATTAAAAGATAAAAAAGAGATAACTATAAGGACAGGCAGCCTTGGTGGCACAGTGGCTAAAGTGCTTGGCTGCTAACTAAAAGGTCTATAGTTTGAACTCACTAGTTGTTCTGGGAGAGAAAGATAGGCCAGTGGCTTTGGTGAAGATTTACAGCCTTGGAAACCCTGTGGGGGTAGTTCCCCTCTGTCCAGTAGGGTCACTATGAGAAGGAATTTACTTGATGGGAGTGGGTTTGGTTTGGTTTGGTTTATAAGAACAACTGGCTTCTCTTCACATAAAATAGAGTCTAGAAAAAAAAAAAAAAAAAAAAACATCTTTAACAGGATGAAAGAAAAAAACAATCTAAAATTCTATATTCCTATTTTAAAATCTTACTACACATCAGAATTTATGCATATAAAGCAATGATTAGAGGAAAACTCATTGCACTAAATGCTTGTATTAATAAAAATTAAAGAATGAAAATAACTGTAAATTCCTAGATCAAAAAACAAGAAAAATACAATAAAGTAAATCAAAAGAAAAATGAAGTTGTTGTTATGTGCCATCAAGTCATCTCCGACTCATAGCGACCCTTTGTATAACAGAATAAAACACTGCCCAGTCCTGTGCCAACCTCACAATCCCTACTATACCTGAGCCAATCACTCCAGCCACTGTATCAATCCATCTTGTTGAGGGTCTTCCTTTTTTTCATTGACCCTCCACTTTACCAAGCATGACATCCTTCTCCAGAGAATGGTCCCTTCTGACAACACGACCAAAGTAAGTGAGATGCAGTCTGGTCATTCTTACTTCCAAGGAGCATTCTGGCTGCACTTCTTCCAGGGTAGATTTGTTAGTTCTTTTAGCAGTCCATGGTACTTTCAGCATTCTTCACCAGCACCACAACTCAAAAGCATCATCTCTTCTTCAGTCTACCTTATTCATTGTCCGCTCTCACATGCGGATGAGGTGATTGAAAATGCCATGGCTTGGGTTAGGTGTATCTCAGTCTTCAAGGAGATAACTTTGCTCTTCATCACTTGAAAGAGGTCTTTTGCAGCAGATTTGCCTAAGGCAATATGTCGTCTGAATGTCTTGACTGCTGCTTCCATTGGCATTGATTGTAGAACCAAGCAACATAAAGTCTTTGACAAGTTCAGTCTTTTATCAATTTATCGTGATGCTGCTTGTTGGTCCAGTTGTGAGAATTTGTGTTTTCTTTATATTGAGGTATAATCCATACTGCAGACTGTGTCTTCAATCTTCACCAGTAAGTGCTTCAAGTCATCCTCACTTTCAGCAAGCAAAGCTGTGTCGTCTGCATATCTCAGGTTTATAATGAGCCTTCCTCCAATCCTGATGCCACATTTTTCTTCATATAACCCAGCTTCTCAGATTATTTGTTCAGCATATAAATTGAATAGGTACGGTGAAAGGATACAACCCTGATGCACTCCCTTCCTGATTTTAAACCATGCAGTATCCCCTTGTTCTCTTCAAATGACAGCCTTATGGTCTATGTATAGGTTCTTTGTGAGTACAATTAAGTGCTCTGGAATGCCCATTCTCAGTGTTGTCCACAACTTGTTATGATCCACACAACTGAATGAATGCCTTTGTGTAGTCAATAAAACACAAGTATATATCTTTCTGGTATTCTTTGTGTTGAGCCAAGATTCATGTGACATCAACTATGATTTTCCTCCCTCTATTATTTCATCCCCTTCTGGATCTAGCTTGCATTTCTGAAAGTTCTCTGTCAATACTTTTGCAACCATTTTTTGAATGATCTTCAGTAAGATTTTACTTATGTGTGATATCAATTACATTGTTTGAAAATTTCCACATTCTATGGAATCACCTTTCTTTGGAAAGGGTACAAATATGGATCTTTTTCAGTCAGTTGGCTAGGTAGCTGTCTTCCAAATCTCTTGACATAGCTTAGTGAGTGCCTCCAGCGTGGCATCTGTTTGTTAAAACATTTCAATGAGTGTTCTGTCAATTCCTTTTTTTTTTTTTTTTTGCCAATTCCTTTAGTTCAGCTTGTACTTCTTCCTTCAATACTATTAGTTCTTGATCATATGCCACCTCAAATGGATGAATATCAACCAATTCTTTTTGGTACAGTGACTCTGTGTGTGTATTCCTTCCATCTTCTTTTGATGTTTCCTGCGTCATTCAATATATTGCCCATGGAATCTTTCAGTATTGCAATTTGAGGCTTAAATTTTTTCCTCAGTTCTTTCAGTTTGAGAAATGCTGCATGTGTTCATCCCTCTTGGTTTTCTAACTCCAGGTCTTTGTACATTTTATTATAATAGTTGATTTTATCTTCTTGAGCTGCTCTTTGAAATCTTCAGTTCAGCTTTTTTATCTTGTCATTTCTTCTTTTTGTTTTAACTACTCTCCATTCAAGGGCAAGTTTCAGAGTCTCTTCTGACATCCATTGTGGTCTTGTCTTCATTTCTTGTCTTTTTAATGACCTTTTGCTTTCTTCATGGATGATGTTCTTGATGTCATCCCACATTCCTCTGGTTTTCGGTCATTGGTTTTCAATGCATCAAATCTATTCTTTAGATGGTCTCTAAATTCAGAAGGACTATAATCAAGGGTCTGGATATTATCCTGTCACTGACAGCATGGTACTTCAGGATAGATCTTGATACATTCTTTGTGATGATGAATGCCACTCCATTCCTCTTCAATTAGTCATTCTGAGCATAGTAGATCCTATGATTATCTGATTCAAAATGGCCAAAACCAGTCCATTTCATCTCACTAATGCCCAGGATATTGATCTTTATGCATTCCACTTCATTTTTGACAACTTCCAATTTTCCTAGATTCATACTTCATACATTCCATATTCTGATTATTAATGGATGCTTGCAGCTGTTTCTTGTGAAGATGTGCCACATCAGCAAATGAAGGTCCCAAAAGCTTTACTCTTTCCACATCATTAAGGTCAGCTGTACTCGGAGGAGGCAGCTTTTCCCCAGTCTTATGTTGAGTGCCTTCCAACCTGAGGGGCTCATCTTCTGGCTCTATGTTGGGCATTATTTTAGAGCTATTCATAAAGTTTTCCAATAATATATCAGACAGTGTTTCACTGCTATTCATAAGGTTTTCACTGGCCAATTCTTTGAGAAGTGGATGGCCTCTTCCTTCTTCCAAGTCTGTCTTAACTGGAAGCTCTGCCGAAGCCTATCCATCATAAGTAACTGTGCTGGCATTTGAAACACCGGTGGCATAGCCTCCAGCCTCACAGCAACATACAAGCCACCAGAGTAAGACAAACTGACAGACAAGTTTGTCTCTCTTAATTGTTCCAAACCACTCCACTCACTTTCCAGCCTCCTGCAGGTGCTCCAATACCCACCTCCTGGCACCTGGCTCACTTATGCTAGAAAAATGAAGGGAATTATAAAAATATAAGCAGCAGTTAATGGAGTAGAAAATACAAAAGTGGTAGTACTAATATGTAAATTAAAATGCTGTTTTTAATAGCTTCATTAAGATATAATTCATAAACCATATAATTCAGCTGTTTAAAGTATGCAATTCGGTATCTATTCACAAGTTGTATGAGTCAGAATTTACCTAACAACAGCCATCACCACAATCGAATTTTAGAGCATTTCCATCACCCATTAAACACCTCCACATCCCTTAGCTGTCACCCCTAATATCCCCCTCCCCCTCAGCCCTAGCCTATCCACTAGTTTCTTTCTTTGTCTGTAGATTTAACTATTCAAGCCATTTCATATAAATGGAATCATACAATATGTTGCCTTTTCTGACTGGTCTTTCATTTAACACATTTTCAAGTTTCATCCATGTAGTAACATATATCAGTACTTTTTTTATGACTGAATAATAGTCCATTGTATGAGGATACCCCTTTTATTTACCTATTCACCAGATGATGAACATTTGAGTTGTTTCCACCTTTTGGCCATTATGACTACTGCTGCAATGGACATTGTGTACAAGTTTTTGTGTGCAAGTATGTTTTAATTTTTCTTGGGTATATACTTAGGAAAGGAATTTCTGGATCATATGATAATATTTTTTTTTGAGATTTTTAGAACTTCCAAACAATTTTCCACAGTGACTGTACCATTTTACAGTCCCTCTAGCAGTACATAAGGGTTCCAATTTCTCCACATCTTTACCAAAAACCTCTATTATCAGTTTTATTTGTTTCCTTGCTTGCTTTTCATTACAGCCATTCTAGTAGCTTTGAAGTGATACCTCATTTTGGTTTTGATTTGCATTTCCCTAATGGCTAATGGTGGCATAGTGCCTAAGGCACTTGACTGCTAACCAGAAGGTTGGTGGTTCAAACCCACCAGCCCCTCCTTGGAAGGAAGATTGGGCAATCTACTTCCATAGAGATACTGCCTCGGGGTCGCTATGAGTTGGAGATGACTTGACAGGACATAACAACAACAACAACAATGGCTAATGGTGTTAAGCACTTTCATGTGCTTATTGGCCATTTATATATCTTTTCTGGAGAAATGTCTATTCAGATCTGTGGCAGTTAAGATTGTGGGTTAACTTGTCTGAGCCACGGTTTTGAGTGGCTTGGCACTTTGATGTAGTTATTCCTCATGATGAAATACTACAAGTGTAATTACCTCCATGGTGGAATCTGCTGTGAGCACCTTAGGGATATGGCCTGCTTCTACTATATATGAGGAAGCTTTGGGAAAGGTCTCTAGCTTTTTAGCACAGTTGGATCCTGCATTTGGCCAGGACTTCATCTCCAGTTTCTAAACTTGAACCAGTGGCCTGCTGTGTTGTCTGCTGTTCTTAGGATTGTTCCTCTACTTGAACCAGTGGCCTGTCATGTTGCATGCTGATCTTGGGATTGTGCCATTTTACCTGCTGATCTTGGGTTCATCAGCCTCAGCAGCCTGTTGCTGTGTGAGTAAGAAAAAGCCTCCAGCTCTACTGTACCTTGAACAAGAGGCAGAGCTGAAACCCAAGGTCACGGTGCCTTCACCTAGCCCCGAGAGCCAGCACTCTGAATTTGGACTTTTAGCCTCTTACACTGTAAAAAAAATAAGTTCCTGTTTGTTAAAGCCATCTACTTGTGGTATTTCTGTTGTAGCACCACTAGATAACTAAGACAAGATCTTTTACCCATTTTTAAATTGGTTTACTTAACTTACTATTGAGTTACAAGGGTTCTTTCTAATTGAAATCCCTTATCAGATACATGATTTACAAAAAATTGTATTCCATTCTATGTGTTATCATCTTACTTTCTTGATGGTAACTATTGTGTAGTTAATTACTTAATATGGCTCTTCTACCCGTGGTCTTTGTGACACCTACCAGATGAGTAGGTGGAACTATGCAAATGTAAGGTGCTTGTGACCTACCAAGGGGGATGGATAGCTTGTTAGTAATGTAAATAAGGTACATGGCACCCTTATGGGTGTGGGACCATGGAAATAAGGTATGTTGTTGTTGTTGTTGTTATTTGCCGTCGAGTCGGCCCCGACTCATAGCGACCCCTCCTTGGGTTTCCGAGGCAGTATCACTACGGAAGGAA
>NW_006921664.1:4205725-4216069 GCF_000298275.1 Orycteropus afer afer | reverse complement strand
AAGGAAGGTTGGGCATTCCTACTTCCGTAGTGATACTGCCTCGGAAACCCAAGGAGGGGTCGCTATGAGTCGGGGCCGACTCGATGGCAAACAACAACAACAACAACAATGTGGAGCTTGGTCAGTTTTATCATTCTGCTAGGCTTAAATTGAGCCCTCCCAGAGGTAGGAGAGGGGGATCTCACTACCATCAAGGCAGAGAAAAACCTGGAGTGGAACATGTCCTTGGACCGAAGATCTCTGCACTGAGACAATAGCAGGGATGGCAGTGAGACAGCAGCAAGACTACAGCAACAGACCCAAGAGACCAGCACAAGACAGAGTGGCGGGCTTTCCATCCCACAGAGTGACAAAGCTGAGTGCCTTTGGGCAAGAGACTTGCTGGCAGAGTAGGGTGTGCCTGAGTGCAACTATTGGCAGAGCTGAAAGAATTTTGTAATACTTGCCTGAGCAGGGCAGAGGCCAGGCCAAAGTGAGGCTGTCCTGATCGAAGAATTGTATCCTGAACGTTCCTGTACCTGAATTGTAACCTGTTATTTCCCTAATACACCCCATAATTGTGAGGGTTGTCTGTGAGTTCTGTGTGGCCATTACAACGAATTATCAAACCCAGCAGAGAAGTAGTGAGTGTCATGGAAGGGATGATTGGTGTCAGAATTGGTAAGGTTGGAGGGTGGCAGCATGTCTGACTCCATCTTATGGGAATCAACTTTGGGCTGTTGCTGTTAATTCTTCTCTCTCCCCATCATGAAGTTAGGGGAGGTCAGAGGACACTACCCCTATGCCCTTTTTGTAGTGTCTACTGAAGCATAGAAGTTTTTTATTTTGATGATGTTCAATTAAAAATCCTGTGTTGCTTTAGGTTATGAAATAGCTGAGCACTAGTTAACTTGATCCACAAAAAAGGAAAAGAAAGCAAAAATATACAAAATAAAAATGACAGGAGAGAAATGACGATTGAAACAGAAGACATTATAAAAATCATAAGCAACTCCTTTACAGAGTGCTATGCAAATAAATTTGAAAGCTCAGAGAAAATGGATGATTTCCTAAGAAAATACAAATTATCAAAATTAACCATTATTATAAAAATGAAAAAACCTATTCCTATGTAATAAATAGAGAAAGTTATTAAGAAACTACCTCCCCAAAAAGCATGAGGCACAGATGGTTTCATAGGGAAATTCTACTAAACCTTCAAAGACTATATAGGTTATTCCAGAGCTTTGAAAAGGAAGGCAAATTTCTTCTTATTTTTAAATGATATTTTCTGGTGTTTTAGGTGAAAGTTAACACAGCAAATTAAATTACCCTTTAACATTTTTATGTAAATTGTTCTGTTCCATTGGTTATAAATGTTACAATGTGTCAGCATCCACATTTCCATTCTATTTGTTCTGTTTCCATTCATCTAGCTTCCCTTCCCCTTCTTGCCTCTCATCTTTACTTTTGGGTAACTGTTGATTGGTCTCTTACAGTTAATTGTTTAAGGAAGCACATTAGTCACAGGTGATATTATTTATTTTATAAGCCAATCTATTATTTGGCTGAACGGTAACCTGCAAAATAGCTTGAATTCCCAGCTCAAGTGACATCTTAGAACAATAGTCTTGATGATTCCTCTAGCATCTATTACCCCAGTAGCTCTGGCCTTTTTTTCAGGAATTTGAGTTTTGTTCTATATTTTTCTCCCATTCTATCTGGGACCTTCTATTGTAACTGTGGTCAGAACACTTGGTAGTTGTAGTGAGGCACTATCTAATTCATCTAGTCCAGGTTAGAAGTGGTGTGGTTTGTGTAGGTTAGTTCCTTGAACTAGTTTCTTCTTTGAACCTTTGATTTTCTTCATTCTCTTTCGCACCATATGAGTAGAGACCAATAGTTATATTTCAGATGGCCACTCATAAGCTTTTAAGACCCCAGATGGTTTTCACCAAACTAGGATGTAGAACATTATCACTGTGAATTATGTTATGCCAATTAACTAAATTATCCCTCAAAACTATGGTCCCAAGCCTCTTGATGCAGTAAACTAGTCCTATGAGTTTCTTTGATAAATCTAAGAAGCCTGCCATTTTACCTGCTGATCTTGGATTGTCAGCCTCCAAAGCCAACAGCCTGCTGCATTGCCTGCCAATCTTGAGTTCATCAGCCACTGCAGCTACGTAAGTCAGGAGAAGCCCCCAGCGTGAATTCTGACTCACGAACTTGGGACTTTCTAGTCTCTACAATTGCATGAGCCATTTCTTTCAGATAAATTTCTCTCACACACATATATATTTACACACACATACACACATACATGAAGGAGCTCTGGTAGCATAGTGCCTAAAGGCACTTGACTGCTAACCAGAAGGCTGGCGGTTCAAACCCACCAGCCACTCCTCAGAAGGAAGGTTGGGCAATCCTACTTCCGTAGTGATACTGCCTCGGAAACCCAAGGAGGGGTCGCTATGAGTCGGGGCCAACTCGACGGCAAATAACAACAACAACACACACATACACGTATGTATGTATGTATATTTCATTGGTTTTTGCATCTCTTGAGAACCTGCCCTAATACATTTGGCACTAAGAGTGGGTCTAGAAAAACAAAATCATAAGGATGAGATTTCTAAATTAGTTCTTAAGTCTGATTAATAGTAAAGACACTGATGACTCTGCCTCTGTTAGTAAAAAGGGCACTGCTAATCTGTGGAGTGAGGTGGCAAAATTAATACACAAAATAATACCACCAAGTACTGGCGAAAAGTAAGGCTCTGGGTGTTCTCATGTTTGATAATTGCAATTTTTTTTTTTTTTTCATTTTCAGAATGAGAAGTATAAGGAAACTGGTTGGTTGGTCCTATTAGACCAAAGTGGTGAAAGAACAAGATGAGCTCAGGGCTTCAGAGTCACAGCCCAAGTGCCACATAAAAGACCTGATTGTTTTCACTTGTGCCCTGAAAGAAAGACTTATTTCTTGTAGTTACAGAGCTGATATTGTGAAAAAACAAACACAGAGTTTTATCATAAAAGTGGCTGAATTATGCCAATTATATTGCCAACCTTGAATGGTGTCTGAAGTTAAAGTGAGGGCATTCATTGAGAAGAAATAGGATCCTGAAACTTGGGATGAGAACATATGGGCAGATAATCAGGAAGCTGGGGACATTGATCCCCTAAATTTCACTGTGTCACACCTGCCAGCAGAACCAGCCCTCTTACCCCCATCTGATGGGACTAACCCAGCTGTGCCTGATGAATCATTATCTGAAATATCATCTGGGGTGGCACCTAGTGCATTATGCATGGCATTGCCTGAGGCAGATGCCTTACAAGACATTGCTGCATGTTCCCAGGAACCACCCCTACCACCCATTGTTGCTTCTGGACCTATAATTAGACTAAATTCCAGTGATCCCCAAAGAGTGAAGTGCAATGTGTGACCCAGGAAGAGGTATGCTACACTCCAAAAGAACTGCCTGATTTTTCTCATACGTACAAACAGAAACCTGGAGAATATGTGTGGAAATGGCTGTTAAGGTTGTGGGATAATGGTGAAAGGAGCATAAAAGATCAGTCTGAGTTTATTGATTTGGGCCCAGTAAGCACAGATTTTTCATTCAATGTTTTAGCTCAAGAGGCTGGGAAAGAATCTAACAGGTTATATGATTTTTTTACTGAAACATGCTTATATGCTGGCCTATGCTAAGTCGAGTTGGAGTACCAAGGCTGTGACCTGCCTTGGTATAATGTAGAAGAAGGTATCTAAAGGCTTAGGGAAATTGGCATGTTAGAATGGATTTATCAGATTACAGCCACCAACCCACACATGGGGTTCCCAGAAGACACACTTTTTACCACTACAATGAGGAACAAATTTGTGAAGGAAGCCCCCAGCATCCTTGAAGACTGCTGTACTTGCTATTTTAAGTAAGCCAGATTTGACCGTAGGAACTGCCCTAATTGAGTTAAGACTTAAGTACAATGGAGATGATTGGACCCCATGGTAGTAGGGGCCAAGTGGCAGCACTTAATCAACAAAGACAAGTGGGTGTGGCTACTGTAATGGACAGCAGGGTCAAAGCAGTAATCAGAAGAGTCTAACTCATGTGGACTTTGGTGTTGGCTATTTAGATATGGTGTCCCTAGGAGTGAAATAGATGGGAAATCTCCTAAATATTTACTTGATTTGTACAAGCAGAAGAATTCTAGGTTGAGTGAGCAGGAGTCTAACTTGAATCACCAGAATATAGAGTCATGGCCTGTCAATAAATTCCCAGACTTGAGCCAGTTTTCAGACCCACAAACCCTTGAGTGAAGGGGAGGCCAGATCGCCTTGAGAAAGGAAACAACTACACTGCCAAAAATTTATACTGTTAGTCTTTCTCCCAGCCTTCCGCAAAGGGATCTATGGCCTTTTATGAGAGTGACTGTTGATTGGGGAAAAGAAAATGATCAGATTTTGGGGGGATTACTGGATACTTACCCTGGAGTCCAAGAGACCCAAAATGCCACTGTGGCTCACCAGTCAAAGTGAGGGTGTATAGAGATAAAGTTACTAATGGAGTCTTAGCTCAGGTCCATCTTACAGTGGGCTCAGAAGGTCCCCAAACCCATCTTGTCATGATTTTCCCAGTTTCAGAATACAAATTGGAATGTGGAGTAAGGGCTATCATGATAGAAAAAGCCAAGTGGAAGCCATTAGAACTATTTCTGTCTAGAAAATAATAAGCCAAAAGCAATATTATATTCCTGGAGAGATTGCAAAGATTAGTGCCACCATTAAGGACTTGAAAGATATGTTGTTGTTGTTGTTATGTGCCATCGAGTCGGACCTCACTCATGGAGACCTGTCCTTGGGTTTCTAAGGCAGTATCACTACAGACGTAGATTGCCCAACCTTCCTTCTGAGGAGTGGTAGTAATTCCTAATACATCCCCATTTAACTCACCTATTTGGCTGTGCAAAAACAAAAGGATCTTGGAGAATGACAGTCAATTATTATAAACTTAATCAGGTGGTAACTCCAGTAGCAGCTGTTGTTCCTAATGTGGTTTCATTGTTTAGCAAGTTAATTCATCTCCTGGTACCTGGTATGCGGTTATTTATCTGGCCAATGCTTTTTTCTCAATTCTGGTTTTGAAGTATCATCAGAAGCAGTTTGCCTTTAACTCACAAGGCCAGCAATACACTTTCATCATCCTACCTTAGGGGTGTATCAACGCTTCAACACTATGTCATAATTAGTCCATAGGGACCTTGATTGCTTTTCCCCTTCATAAGATGTCATGCTGACCCATTACATTGATGAAATTATGTTGATTAAATCTGGTAAGGAGGAGCTATCAATGATTCTAGACTTATTGATAAGACAGTTGTGTGCTAAAGGATAGGAAATTAACCCAACAAAAATTCAAGCACACTCCACCTCAGAGAAAATTCTAGGGGTCCAGTGGTGTGGGGCATGTCAAGATATTCCTATAAAAGTAAGGATAAGTTACTACATATAGCCCTTCCCACAGCTAAAAAAGGAAGCACACCACCTGGTTGTCTGTTTAGATTTTGGAGACAAAATATCCCTCATTGGAATGTATTACTCTAGTCTAGAAACTTGAAAAGCTGTTAGTTTTGAATGGGGCCCAGAATAAGAGAAGGCTCTGCAATAGGTTCAGGCTGCTATACAATCTGCTCTGCTACTTGGGCCATATGATCCAGCTGATCCAATGGTACTTGAAGTGCCAGTGTCACATTGATATTCTGTTTAGAGTATTTGGCAGGTCCTTACTGGTGAATAATAGCACAGACCCTTGGGATTTTGGAGCAAAGCTCTCTTATCCTATGTAGATAATTACCTTCCTTTTGAGAAACAGTTTTTGACTTGTTATTGGGCCTTAGTAGAGGCAATTAAAAACTAGGCAGAGAACATGAACAAACACTTCACCAAAAAAGATATTTAGGGGACCAACAAACACATGAAGAAATACTCATTATACTTAGCTATTAGGGAGATGAAGATCAAAACAATAATGAGATACCATCTCACTTCACCATTAATAACAAAGATTTAAATAAAAAAAAAAAAAAACAGAAAACAACAAATGCTGTTGAGGGTGTGGAAAGACTGGAACTTTCATAAACTGTTGGTGGGACTGTAAAATGGTACAACCACTGTGGAAAATGGAGTAGCAAGTCCTTAAAAAATTGGAAATAGGGATATCATATACTCCAGCAATGTACATCTAGGAATGTAACCTAGAGAAATGAAAGCCATGACATGAACAGATACATGTGCACCCATGTTCATCACAACATTATTCATAATAGCAAAAAGATGGAAATAGCCTAGGTGCTCATGAATGTGTGAATGGATAAACTAACTATGGTACATACACACAATGTCATGCTATGTAATGTTAAAGAATAACAATGAATCTGGGAAAACACTTCATAACATGGATGAACCTAGAAGACATTATGCTGAGTGAAATTAATCACAAAAGGACAAATATTTTATGAGACTACTATGGTAAAATGTCAAGAATAGATTTACATGCAGAAATAGATTTACATGAGGATTACCAGAGATAAATGGGTAAGAGAGGGTAAATCCCTAGCTAAAAGGTAGACATATATTAACTTGAGTGAAGGGAAAGCAGCACAAAATGATCAAGGCAAAGGAAGACACTAGAAAAGCAGAAGAGTTAAAGGCAAAAAAGATAAATACTGTTACATACACAATCCTACAATAACAGTAATAACAAAAATCTACAACTGAATACATAGATAGTCATGAAAGCTGAACAGGTATGGGAAGGTAAATGGGACTATACCCATGAATATATAGGTTTGACAGAGGATATTTCCACATATGTGTTTATATAGGTGCTTCAAATATTTCCATGAATATAATAGAGCATACAAGGGGCAAAATTATTAAATCTTCTTAACCATAACCAAACACCTTAAGGGAATGAGTTGCAGGATCTAGGGGCTCAGGACCTTAGTCTCAGGGAAGATCAAGGTCAGTTGGTATAATATAGTTCACAAAGACAATGTTCTACATCCTACTTTGGTGAGTAGCAACTGAGGTCTTAAAGGCTTGTGAATGGCCATGTAAGGTGCAACAGTTGGTCTCTCCCCATCTGGAGCAAAGAAGAGTGAAGAAAATCAAAGATGCAAGGAAACAATTAGTCGAAAGAACTAATGGAACACATGAACCCCAGCCTCCACCACCATGAGACTAGAACTAGATGGTGTCCAGCTACCACTGCCAACCTCTCTGAAAAGGATCACAATAGGACATCTTGGGTAGGGTGGGAAAAAAATATGGAACAAAACCCAAAATCATTAAAAAAAAAAAAAAAAAAAAAGACCAGCCTTACTGCTCTGAAATTGGTGGAACCTTCACAACTCTGGCCTTTAGACATCCTTCAAGCCTGGACCTGAACTCACCCTCCTAGTTCAACTTTCAGTCAAATAATGGGCCTTAAGGGGAACAATAACACCAGGGAAGTCATGTACTCCTCAGAACAATAAACCATTTGAGAATAAAAAAGCAGCATTTGCCCATGGATAAATCTCAGAAGGCAAGAAGCGATAGGAAAGAAGATCAAATGGAAATGGTAAACACAGGAAGGAAGTGGGAAGAGTGCTGTTACATTGTGGGGATTGCAACCAATGTCACAAAACAAAATGTATATGAAATGTTGAATTGAAACCAATTTGCTTTGTAAACTTTCACCCAAATCATAATAAATTTTTTTTAAAAAAAGTACCACCATATGGGAGCCCATTTTGGTCATTCTTTTTACCACTGCTGCAGCTGCTGCCACTGCTGGAGGATGTCAGAGGAACTGGCAGTGGCAGCAGCAGTGTAGTAGGAGCAGAACCAGAGAAAGCGAGTGGGAAGGGAGTGGAGCTGTCCCACCCACGTTGGAGCAGGAGCAGCTCACCACTGGACAAATCCTGAGAGCTTACATCCAGAGCCATGTCCTCTACTTCACCTGCCTGTGTCCCACCCATGGTAGAGTGCTGCAAGAGTACGGGATTGGAATCTTTAAAACCATTAGGATGGAATAATAAACACAAGGAGAGCTGCTTTCCCTTTTTTAAAAAAACAAACAAACTTATGGGGCCATGGATGTATATACACAGTCAGACATTGTCCAAAATGATGTTAAGCAATGTTTTGGTTACCTAGTGCTGCTCTAACAGAAGATACCACAAATGGGATGGCTTTAACAAATGAGTTTATTCTCTTACAGTTTGGAAGCTTTAGGTCCAAGTTCAAAGTGCCAGGCTCTAGGGGCTGGGTGAAAGCCCCTCGACCTTGGGCTTCAGCTCTGCCTCCTGATCCCGGCCCACTGAAGCTGGAGGCTTTTCTTCACACAGGCACAAGACCAACAATTAAGAAGAAAAGAGAGAGGAAGCATTTGACAACAAAAAGAACTCAGCACAGAAAAGTATATGGACCAAGGAAACTCCAACAACACAACAAAAAAAACACAACAGAATGACAGCAATCAATTCATACCTATCACTAATTATACGCAATGTGAATGGACTAAAAGCATCAATCAAGGGAAAGAGAGTGGCAGACTGGATAAGAAAAGAAGACCCATTGAGTCTCTCTTCTTCCAGAGCAAAAAAGGATGAAGAAAACCAAAAATTCATGGAAACAATTAGTCCTAGCGACTGGTACACCATGCAATCCACAACCTATATAACTATCACACCAGAAGAACCAGATGGTGCCTGGCTACCACTGTCAACCACTTGGAGGGGGATCTATGTAGGAGATCCTGGACAGAGAGGGAGAACAATGTGGAACAAAACTCAAAATCATTTGGAAAAAAAAGAAGAGGACCAAGTTTGCTGGTCTGATAGAACCTTGTGGAACGACTGAGACTATGTTCCCTAGCTGCCCTTCAGATGTGGAATTGAACCCACACCTGTGGCTTCCAGCCAAACAAAAGACAGGCATATGAGTTGAACATTTACCTGAGGTAGATACACTCCTTGGAGAGAACAATCATGGGAGAAAGAAGGGCTGTTTATGCACAGGCAGACAGCTCAGGGGGCAGGAGTGCATGAAGGGATAGACACAGAGAAGAGGTAACTATGGGAAGGAAGTGGGAGGGGAGCTGTTGCATTGTGGTAAATTGTAGTCGATGTCATGAGACAAAGTGTATGTGAACTGCTGTATGGAAGTGAATTTTCTCTATAAATTTTCACTCAAATCACAATAAAAAAAAAGAAGAAGAAGACCCATTGATATGCTGCCTACAAGAGACCCACCTGAGACACAAAGATAAAAACAAATTAAGAGTTAAGGGGTAGACAAAAATATACCATATCAACGGTAACCAAAAAAGAGCAGGAGTGGCCATATTAATTTCTGATAAAATAGACTTTAAGGTGAAAAACAACATAAGAGACAAAGAAGGACACTACATGATGCTGAAAGGGGCAAATGACAAAGAAGACATTACAATAATAAATATTTACGTACCCAATGAAAGTGCTCCAAAATACATGAAGCAAATATTAATTGAATTAAAAGGGACAATAGACAACTCTACAATAGTAGTAGGAGACTTTAACACACCCCTTTCACGGAGGGACCGATCAACTAGAAAAGTACTCAACAAAGATACAGAAGAAGTTAACAACACAATCAACCAACACAACCTCATAGACATATAGAGAGCATTCCACCCAACAAAAGTACAATTCACATTCTTCTCCAATGCACATAGATCCTTCTCCAGAATAGATCATATGTTAGGACATAAAATAAGCCTCAATAAATGCAAAAACATTAAAATACTACAATGCATCTTCTTGGGCCACAATGCTATAAAATTAGAAATTAATAATGGGAAGATAAAGGAAAAAACATCAAACATGTGGAAGCTGAACAATTCACTGCTCAAAAACTACTGGGTAATAGAAGAAATAAAAAATGAAGTAAAAAAATTCCTAGAAACAAATGAGAATGAAGATACATCATACCAAAACCTGTGGGGCACACAAAAGCAGTATTCAGAGGTCAGTTTATAGTAATAAATTCATACATCAAAAAAGAGGAAAGAAACAAATCAACACTCTAACTCAACAACTCCAACAACTAGAAAAACAACAACAAAAGAATCCTACAGGAGTTCCAGCAAGATGGCGGACTAGGCACCAGGACTGCACAGACACTCTTCAACAAAGAAAAGGGAAACCAATTAACACAGACACAGAAGATAATCTCAGACCCCTGAGCTTTGAAGGGAAGGATACAAAAGTGGACTAAACCCCAACTAACAGAAGAATTTGCATGAAAATACCATAAAAGGAGACACATGGAGCTGT
>NW_006921664.1:4201199-4202165 GCF_000298275.1 Orycteropus afer afer | reverse complement strand
CAAGAATAGTAAATGAAAAGGGTGTCATCACAACAGAACCAACTGAAATAAAAAGATACTGACAGATTATGAAAAACTGTACTCCAACAGATTTGAGAATCTAGAAGAGATGGACAAGTTTCTAGAATCACAATACCTACCTAAACTATCCCACTCAGAGATAAAATACTTGAACAGGACTTTAACAAAAGAAGAAATTGAACAGGTCATACAAAAATTCCCCACAAAGAAAAGCCCTGACCCTGATGGCTTCACTGGAGAATTTTACCAAATATTCAGGGAAGAATTGACACCTATACTACTCATGCTATTCCAGAACATAGAAAAGATGGAATACTCCCAAACTCATTTTATGAAGCAAGCATAACACTAATACCAAAACCAGGGAAAGACACCACTAAAAAGTAAAAGTATAGAACAATATCTCTCATGAATGTAGATGCAAAAATCTTCAACAAAATCCTAGCCAACAGAATCCAACAACATATCAAAAAAATAATACATGTTTTTTGGAGCTGGTGTTGGTACTGCTAAGGGAATCGTCAGTCATCCTTCTAAGGATGGTGTGCGAAAAATGTGAAAAGAAACTCGGTACTGTTATCACTCCAGATACATGGAAAGATGGGGCAAGGAATACCACAGAAAGTGGTGGAAGAAAGCTGAATGAAAATAAAGCTTTGACTTCAAAAAAAAAGCAAGATTTGATCCATATGGAAAGAATAAATTCTCAACTTGCAGAATTTGCAAAAGTTCTGTGCACCAACCAGGTTCTCATTACTGTCAGGGTTGTGCCTACAAAAAGGGCATATGTGCAATGTGTGGGAAAAAGGTTTTGGATACCAAAAACTACAAGCAAACATCTGTCTAGATGCACTGATGAAGTTTCTGGCTTTCTATATGATTTTACTTTCTGCTTTGAACTTTCAAGGAATAACATAGATGTTCAAATTATAAAATAACATGTTG
>NW_006921664.1:4196670-4200309 GCF_000298275.1 Orycteropus afer afer | reverse complement strand
GTGTATAAATAGATATCACTGTAAAATGTGTAGAGTAGGCATTGTGATAACAAACATGGTATTTGTTGCATTTTTATTTGTTGAAAATTATTATGAAAAGTAAAGTTTTACCTGTTTAATTTAAAAAAATAAAAAATAATACATCCTGATCAAGTGGGATTCATACCAGGTATGCAAGGTGGTTCAACATCAGAAAAACAATCAATGTAATCCACCACATAAACAAAACAAAACAACCATATGGTTATATCAATTGATGAAGAAAAGGCATTTGATAAAATCTAACACCTGTTCTTGTTCTGAACTTTCAGCAAAATAGGGATAAAAAGGAAATTCCTCAACATAATAAAAGATATATATGCAAAGCCAATGGCCAACATCATTATTAATGGAGAAAGACTCAAGGCAATTCCCTTATTAATGGGAACCAGACAGGTATACCCTGTATCTCCACTTCTATTTAACATTGAATTGGAAGTTCTGGCCAGGGCAATAAGGCAAGAAAGAGAAATAAAAGGCATACAAATTGGCAAAGAGAAACTAAACCTATCTCTATTTGCGGATGATATGGTCCTGTTCAGAGAAAACCTAAGAGACTCAACCAAAAAAAAAAAAAAAAATACTGGAACTAATAGGTTCAGCAAAGTGGCAGGATACAAGGTCAACATACAAAAAATTAGTTGGATTGCTCTACACCAACAAAGAGACCTTTGATAAAGAAATAAGGGAAACAATATCATTTACAATAGCTACTGAAAAGATAAAATATCTAGGAATAAACTTTACCAGAAACACAAAAGACTTATACAAAGAAAAGTATAAAACACTACTACAAGAGACAACAAGGGCTCTACGTAAATGAAGGAACCTACCTTGTTCATGGATAGGTAGACTGAATATTGTGAAAATGTCAATACTACCTAAAGCAATCTACACATTTAATGCAATTCCGATCCAGATACCAACATTTTTTAAGGACATGGAAAAACCAATTACTAATTTCATACGGAAAGGAAAGAGACCTCAGATAAGCACAGCACTTCTGAAGAAGAAGAACAAAGCCACAGTAGTCAAAACAGCATGGTATTGGTAAAATGATAGACAGATAGATCGATGGAACAGAACTGAAAGTTCAGAAATAAACCCATCCATCTATGGACACCTGATATTTGACAAAGGTCCAAAACCCATTAAATGGGGAAGATACAGTCTCTTTAACAAATGGTGCTGGCAAAACTGGATATGTACTTGCAGAAAAATGAAACAGGACCCATATGTCACCCCATACACAAAAACAAACTCAAGCTGGATCAAAGACTTAAATTTAAAACCCCAAACCGTAAAATTCAACAAAGATAAAGTAGAGGCAAATCTAGGAGCCCTAATTTATGGCATAAATAGACTATCAAACATAACCCAGAATGCACAGGAAGTAGAAGATAAGCTAGATGACTGGGACCTTTTAAAGATAAAATTCTTATGCACATTGAAAGACTTCGTCAAAAGGGTAAAAATATAACCTACAGATTGGGAGAAAATATTTGCCTATGACATATCTGACAAAGGACTTATCTCCAAAATCTATAGAAAACTTCAACACCTCACCACCAAAAAGACAA
Organism: Orycteropus afer afer; assembly: GCF_000298275.1. NCBI lineage: Eukaryota > Metazoa > Chordata > Mammalia > Tubulidentata > Orycteropodidae > Orycteropus > Orycteropus afer. The sequence continues at coordinate 4,198,690 of NW_006921664.1, read as the reverse complement.
ACAACCAAATTCAAAAAGGGGCAGAAGACTTGAACAGACACTTCACTAAAAACGATATGCTGGTGGCCAACAAACATGAGGAATTGCTCACAATCATTAGTCATTGTAGTTGTTGTTGTTATGTGCCCTTGAGTTGGACCCAACTCATAGCAACCCCTCCTTGGATTTCCGAGGCAGTATCACTACAGAAGTAGATTGCCCAACCTTCCTTCCGAAGAGTGGCTGGTGAGTCTGAACTGCCAGCCTTCTAGTTAGCAGTTAAGTGCCTTAGGCACTATGCTACCAGAGCTCCCTCATTAGTCATTAACCCACTGCTGTCAAGCCATATCCGACTCATGGCAAACCCTCCTTGGGTTTCCAAGGCAGTATCACTATGGAAGTAGATTGCCCAACCTTCCTTCCAAGGAGTGGCTGGTGGGTTTGAACCACCAGCCTTCTGGTTAGCAGTCAAGTGCCTTAGGCACTATGCTACCAGAGCTCCTCATTAGTCACTAGAGAGATGCAAATCAAAACAACGAAGAGATATCATCTCACTCCAGCAATAATAGCAAAGTTCAACAGGACAGAAAATAACAAATGGTGGCGAGATTGCAGAGAGATTGGAAATCTTGTGCAGTGCTGGTGGGATTGTAAAATGGTACAACCACTGTGGCATTGTTGTTGTTGTGTGCCCTCCAGTCGGCCTCAACTCATAGCGACCTCTCCTTGGGTTTCTGAGGTGGTATCACTACAGAAGTAGATCACCCAACCTTCCTTCCAAGGAGTGACATACAGTATAGCATTTCCTTAAAAAACTGAAAATAGAAATACCATTTGACTCAGCAATTCCATTACTAGGAATATATCCTAAAGAGGTGAGAGGCAGGACATGAACAAACATATGCACACGTATGTTCATCGCAGCACAATTTGCTATAACGAAAAGATGGAAGCAACCTAAATGCCCATCAACTGATGAATGGATAACCAAATTATGGTACAATCACACAACGGAATAATATTAAAGAACAATGAAGGATACGTGAATCATCTCACAACGTGGATGAGGCTGGAGGACATTATGCTGAGTGAAATAAGTCAATCGCAGAAGGACAAATACTGTATGAGCCCATTACTGTAAAAAAGACAAAGAAGGGTTTGCTTAAGAAAGGGAACTCACTTTGTAGGTTACCAGGGTAGGGAGAGAAGTGGGGAGGGTAATTTCGGACACTGACATGGGTAAGGGGAGGGATATATAGAAAGAGTCTGTGACTACCATGATAACATTAGGAAAAGGGAGGGCACCAAATTGTGCACATAAGAGATAGATGACAGATACTAATACTAACCAGTATATTCACAGTAATGAATTACCATTAACACCAAACACCAGGCTACAGATAAACACATAAACATCTGAGAAGATCAGATGGGGTCAGTGAACAGAAGTCTACTCTAGACCAAGGATAGATTCAGCAGAGGCTAATCTTGCACAGATACCAGTGATACAAAATACCTGCAATCCTTATAGAAACAACAGAAGACAGACATAGAGTAATCCCTCACAGACACCCAGACACTGTGGAAGAGAGATCCAATGGATCTACCAACTCAGGACCATAGTACTGGGGGACACCAGACTCAATTGGCACAATAAAATACATAAAAGTCTTTTTAAATGCATTTTATTGAAATATAATTTATGTACAATGAAATACACAAAACTAAAGTGACATGAGGGAGCTCTGGTAGTGTAGTACCTAACGCACTTGACTGCTAATCAGAAGGCTGGTGGTTCAAGCCTATCAGCTGCTCCTCAGAAGGAAGATGGGGCAATCTACTTCCATAGTGATACTGCCTCAGAAGCCCAAGGAGGGATTGCTATGGTCCGACTCGACGGCACATAACAACAACAACAACAACAAAGTGACATGAGTCAATGCATTTTTTCTTTTTTGCAGGGTTCCTTCCCCTCCCCTACCAACCCTGGCAACCAATAAATTTTCCCTCCGTATGTAAACCTTTCCTTGACCCTCCACAA
>NW_006921664.1:4195160-4195805 GCF_000298275.1 Orycteropus afer afer | reverse complement strand
TTGTTCCATATAATTTTCTATGCTGAGCTCGTTTTGTTTATGAATCATGTTATCACTTCCTTCATTGCTATTATTTTAGTATTTGCTGAATATTTGTGCTGGTCCTTTTATTTTGATGTGAAGGTTTACCATTTTTCTTTGAGGTTTTCCTGTGATTTATAGTTTTCTTCCCAAGTGTAGAACAGTCTGTTCTATCTTATAGTTGTCTTGACATCCCTACCATCTAGAAGTTCTGTAACGACACAGATTTTTTTCCCTCTTTTTGGTTTGCAGTTGTCCTCATTTGTCAGTTGGTGTCTCTGGTTCCCTGTTTACAATCTTGTAGACTTGTTTACTTTGGATACTTCCATAGCTGGGTTGGTTTCTGGGTTATATCATCATGTGTGTTAATGGTCAGTGGTTGTTGGTTGTTGTTGCTTCTCTGTCCAAAGGGCTCCCTTTAGTATCTCTTGTAAGATTGGTCTGGTTTTAACAAATTCCCTTAATTTCTGCTTATCTGGAAATGCCCTAATTTCACCAACATATTTGAGGAACAATTTTGCTAGTTACATAATTCTTGGTTGGAAATTTTTCTCTTTCAGTGTTTTATATATACCATCCCACTGTCTTTTCATCTGCATGGTTTCTGTTGAGAAATCCAAGCTT
>NW_006921664.1:4183470-4191761 GCF_000298275.1 Orycteropus afer afer | reverse complement strand
CTGTGATGCTCTTGTCTCCGAAGCATTGTGACGTTTTTGTGTTTATATTTAACTGGTGATTATATGTTGGAGTGACTTGCCCACAATTTTCATTTTCTTTGTTTTGTTTGTATGTTATCTATACAGGCAGGGTACTGTGCTGTGCTCCTCTATTCACTAGTTGACAGCACTTATACACTCACCAACCTATCTCCTTTCCTGTTGTCAGCCTCTCGTATGTCCTTGTCGACCCTGGCAAACAGAGACTGTTCTTAGGTCCCTGGAATCTGAATGATATAGTGCTATCAGTTTAAAATCCAAAATGGTTGGCACTTGTAAACATTCAAAATGGCTGCACCCTTGGTCACTTTAAATATTCAAAATGGCCACCTCTTGTAAACATTCAAAATGGCTGCGCCCTTGGTCACTTTAAGTATCCAAAAGGGTCACCACTTGTAAACATTAAAAATGGCTGTGCACTCAGTCACTTTAAGTATCCAAAATGGCTGCCGCTTGTAAACATTCAAAATGACTGTGCCCTTGGTCACTTTAAATATCCAAAATGGCTGCCACATGTAAACAATCAAAATGGCTGCACCCTCTGGACAGCAGAAAGTCCACAGCTCATGTTGTCTCCCTCTTAGCTGTTTCCCTTCCTAGTCATAGTCCACCAGAGCAGTTGTCCCTGCAGCCCTTCGTGACCGGGACTGATCTTCAGGTCAGTTCTCAGATCCCAACACCACTTGGATATTCAGGCTGTTGGTCTCGTCAGAGTAGCTGACAGTCTGCAGCTCTGACCATCTCTGTACTCACTGTTTTCGTTCAGGTTTTTCCACTAGTTGGTGCCTAATCCACTTCTGTATAGTTCCTTTCAAAGTTCAGGGTTCCAGGATTATCTTCTGTATCTCTGTCATTTGCTTTTTCTTTTCTTTGTTGAAGAAGATCTGCGTCGCTTGTCTGGCTATTCCTCCATCTCACCAGAAGTCCTCAATATATAAAAGTCTTGTTCCTCATCCTACATTGGTGAGTAGTGACTGGGGTCTTTAAAAGCTTTCAAGTGGCCATCTAAGATGCAGCTAATGGTCTCCCATTGCCGGAAGCGAAGAAGAGGGCAAAAAAAAAAAAAAAAAAACCACAAGGGCATTGGGAAACAATCAGCCCTAGGACACGATGGCCAGAAGAACTAGATGGTGCCCAGCTACCAATGCCAACCACTCAGGAAAGGATCAAATCTGGAGATCCTGGATAGAGTGGGAGGGAAAACAAAATCCAAAAACTCAATAATGACCAGAATTACTGGTTGGATAGAGTCTAGTGAAATCCCTAACACTATGGTCCTGGGATACATCCTGGGCCTGGATTAAAACTCACTCTCAGTGCTGGCTGTCAGCCCAATAGTAAACAAGATGTACACACAGACCACTCAACCCAGGGTGACCCACATACTCTATGGAAATGCATCCCTTGGAGCAATCGACCACGGGGCACCAGAGGGGTAACATTCGCACAGAAGAAATGTAGGACAAACAGGAGTACATAACTATGAGGGGCATGGAGGAAGGGAGGGTTACTGGGTAGGGAGAAGAGGAGACTGGGTTAGGGTTGGGATGGTACATGGGGAGCAAAACTAAATGCATATGTAAACTCCACTCTGTAAAAATAAAATTTTTAAAAAAATAGAGGTGGAAAAAAAAATTCTGTTAGAATTTGGTTTATGTCTTTTGGAGCTCTGTCTTTGGAAGTATAAGTATTTATTATAGTAATGTTCCCTTGGTGGATTTGCCCTTTAATCATTATATAATGCCCATCTTTCTCTCTTATAATGGATTTTGATTTAAAGTCTATTTTATCACAGATTATTATTACCACTGGTACTCTCTTTTGGTTACTGTTTGCTTTGTATATTTTTTCCCAACCTTTGGGTTTTAACCTATTTATGTCTTTGTGTCCAAAGTGTGCTTCTTGTAAGCAACATATTTATGGGTCATTTATTTTTATTCATTCTGCCACTCTCTGTCTCTGGTGCATTTAAACAATTTGCATTTGGAGCAATTATTAATAGGTGTAAATTTACTGCTGCTATTTTGTTATGGGGAGCTATGGGGAGCTCTGGTAGCATAGTGCCTAAGGCACTTGATTGCTAACCCACAGCCACTGCTTGGAAGGAAGGTTGGGCAATCTACTTCTGTAATGATATCGCTTCAGAAACCCAAGGAGGGGTCACTATGAGTCAGGTCTGACTTGAAGGTACATGACAACAACAACAACAACATTTTGTTATGCTTTTTTTGTGTGTGTGTGTGTGGTGTTAATGGTTACTTTGTCCTGTTTATTTTTCAGTAATGAGTTCTTTTTGTTTATAGATTTTCTTTTTATGTCCTTCATTGTTGTTGATTTTGTGTTTATTGAGTCTTTTGATTTTCTTCATTTTGATGAGATTTATATATTATTTTTGTGATTACTCTCAAATTTACCTTTATCTTCCTAAATTTAAAACACGCTGTTATATCTTGATATAGCCTTGACTTCTTCTCCATATATAAGTTCCATAACTACACCATTTGTTCTCCATTTTTATTTTGAAGTTGTTGTCATTTGCAGATTGACATTTCTGGTGCCCTATTTTCAGTTTTGCAGTTTTATTTTTGTGAACTCTTTATCTGGGTTAGTATCTGGGTGTTGCTGTTTGTCTTAATCTCAATTTGTGGGTTTGATGTCATTGATTCTCTGTCCAAAGGACTCCTTTTTAATGTTTCTTGTAAGGTTGGTCTAGTTTATTTTTGTTTGTTTGTTTGTTTGTTAACAAATTTCCTTAATTTCTGTTTTTCTGAGATGTCCTAGTTTGCCATTGTATTTGAAAGACAGTTTTGATGGATATATGTTTCTTGGTTGGTGATTCTTTTCTTTTAGGGTTTCATATATGTCATTCCATTGCCTTCTTGCCTGCAGGGTTTCTGCCAAGAAATCAGTGCTTAGTCTTGTTGGTGCCCTTTTATGGGTGGTATTTCATTCTCCTCAAGCTGTTCTCAGAATTCTCTTTTTGTCTTTGGTTTTGGAAAGTTTGATTATATGTCTTGGTAATTTTCTTCTGGGGCCTATCCTGTAGGTTGAGCTTCTTGAATGGAAATCTTATCTTTCATGATACTATGGAAGTTTTTTACCAATAAATCTTCAAAAATTTTCTGTGTTTTTCTACCCCTCTTCTTCTGGAATTTCTATTATGTGTAAATTATTTCTCTTGATAATGTCCTATTAAGACATTAGAGCAGTAACTCTAAAGCTTTTTTCATTGTTCTTCATTCTTTTTTTCCAATTGCTCCTCAAATAAATTGGTATCAAGGGTTTTGTCCTATATTTCATTGATTCTTTCTTCCATTTATTCCAGTCTACTTCTATGTCCTTTCATTGAGTTATCTATGTCTGATGCTTTATTGCTAATCTTCTAAATTTCTAATTGTTTTTGTAGTTTTTAATTGTCTATTTGTCATTTTGTTCTTATATTGTTTTCCTGAATTCTTCTAGGGATTTGTCTATGTTTACTTAATCTCTTTGAGATATATATATATATGTCCTTTGAATTCTTTATCAGGTAGTTTTATTACCATTTCTTTCTCATTAAGGTTTTCTGCCCCCTTATTTTGCTCACTTGCTTGAGTCATCTTATCCTTCTTCTTTATATCATTTGTTATTGTCTGCTGTATCTGAGACATTAAAGTGTTTATTTATCTATATATTACTTTATTGATTATGTGTATGTTTGCTTTGTGCTTACTTCTTAAATTTGTTTTGATGTATCTGGAGCTTTGTTTCTTCTTTTTCTGTTATATAATGTCTTCTTTTTACTATTTTATTTGTTACTGTTTTGTGGTTTGGGTCTTTGTGTGACTTTGACAGTGTTCATTGGCTGGGTATGCTTTTTTCTCACTAGTGAGTATGGCAAGTCTCACCCACATGAGTCCTCTGTGGTTAGGATTCTATGTCTTTCCCTGACAGTGGGTGACAAGTGTTGGGTGGTCAGAGTCCCTTCATAGCCTTTGTGGGACCAAGGAATCCTTTCAGTTTGGTGAAGCAGTTAGTGTATTCTCTGGAGGTTAGAGCAGGATGTCTCCATATCCATGCACATATCCATGTTGTCCATATCCATGCACAAATTATGTCTCAGGAGGGGGTAGGGTATTGAGAGGTTTTAGTGCAAGTGCAGAAGGCCCAAAGGAACTGTTTGAATGTGGGATATGTGATATTGTACTTGGGCAGGTACTGGATGTAAGCACTAGGATCTCCTGCTTGTCATTTGGCAGAGGTGCTGATGATGTCTTTTAGATTGTGACCAGTGTTGCTGATGAGGTAATGTGTCTGTCCAGCCAGTCACCAGGGTGTGGGTACAGGGAGTATCCTCACTGGTTGCTAGGTTGGGCATTATGTGTGCTCATTGCCAGTTGCTGAGTGGTTGGGAGCAAGAGTGCACAGGTCACCTGTCACCAGGTGTGTGGAACAGAAGTGTGCACCACTGGTCACCAGAGGTTAGGGTGATATCATGCCTCAGTTGCCAGTCTAGCAACAGGAGCACAGCATGAGCAATTGGCTGGCAGGCAAGGCAGCTCAAAGATGGGCAAAACAGGCAAAAACTTCCAGTTACAGGTCTGAAAGTGTGGGAGCAATGCCACAGATCACCAGGTGGGCAGGGCAGTGCAGAGATATGTGGGGCAGGCATGAGCTTTCTGTCACAGGTCCAATGGCATAGGAGTGTGAATCATAGATTACGTGGCATGGGTGTGGAGGAGCACCCACCACTGGTCACCAGGAAGGCAGCAGGTAAGAAGGAGAAGGTATTCTGCCAGTCTCTGGTATGGACGCAGCCAGAGATCAGGACCCAGCCCAACCAAATAAGAGGAGAGAGGAAGGCTGTCCAGAGTTTCAGTGGGTGGTATTAAGAAAATGATACACTATGACTAAGTTAGATTTATTTCAGAATGCCACCCTAAGGATGCTCCACTCTGCCACTACCACCCACCCAAATGATCAGGGACCACTGTTGGTGGGTAGTTCTGTCCTTCTTTTCTGGCTCCTATCCTGCTCAACAGTCACCAGAATCCCTAGGGCTCTCACTCGGCTTCCTGTACTTTCCCTCCTTAGATTCCATTCATATTCTGCTCACCTTGCTTTATCCCAGGTTTTTCTACACAGTATCTCTGCCTCCTGTTGGAGATTCTGTGAGGTTGATTTCCTGTACTCATCATGCAGAAGGCTACTCGTTTTGTCTCAAGACGGCTACACTGTGCTAGGCCAGCTGGCAGGACTCTTAGAGTCTATAAGTCTTTTCATTCACTGTTGAATTCAGTATCTTCTTCCCTTTGGTGTTTGAGCTTATTCCTCATCCTTCCATTTGCTGTTTTGGGTTCCCAGATGTCAACTGTATCTGTTTCCTTTGGTTTCTTGACTCTTTGCTATAGGAGGATGGCAAGGTATGTGTGACCAAACCACCATTTTAGATTTCTCCTCCTAATTCCTTTTATGAAGCGAACACAACACTGATACTAAACCATATAAAGACAGTACAAAGAAAGAATACTATAAACCAATATCACTCATGAATTTTGATGAAAAAGTATATTAAAAAATTAGTGAACAGAATCCAATAATACATTAAGGAAATAATACACCATGACTAAGTGGGATTGATTCAGGAAGCAAGGTTGGTTGAACATCATACAACATGTTAATAAATTTAGAGAGAAAATCATATGATTTTTCCATTAATAAAAAAAAAAAAGTCACAAATTTCAAAACCAATCTATGATTTAAAAAAAAAACTATGAAAATAGAAATAGAGGGATACTTTCCTAACATGATAATATTTATATGCACACATACATACATACACCTTTAGTCTTAAATCCAGTATCTTATTTCTTGGTGTGTTAGACTGGGTTGTCTACAGAAACAAAACCAGTAAAGCTTATATATATAGAAATAAAGAGAAATGTATCTTAGGAAAATGGCTCACACACTTATAGAAGCTGGCAAGTCCAAAGTTCTTGGATCAAACGTCAAGTTGGAGGCTTTTCCTGACTCACGCAGCTGCAGGGGCTGAGGAGCTCAAGGTTAGTAGGCAGTATACTGGCTGTTGACTCCAACGAATGACGAATCCAAGATCTCGGGGCTGAATGGTGGATTGTTCGCTCATGGACAGTTGTAGGCTGAATCCATATCCACAGCAGAGTGTCTCTTTTCCTAGGATGTCCATAAATATACTGGAAGTAGGCCACACCCCTAGGAAAACTCCCCTTCAATGGATTGGCTGCTCAAAACATATACATCTGATCCCATCATTGGAACAAGCCACATCACAATTGCTTAAATCACACAGAATTGTGGTCCGGTCAAGTTGACACACAGCTCCAACTATCACACTTGGGAAACAGTAGAAGCATCCATTTAGATCAGGAACAAGATAAGGATGCCTGCTGTTTTAACTATGTAACACTGCACTAGAGAAATCAACTAGAGTAAGAATAGATTTAAAAAAAAAAAAACTTTCTGTTTGCAGTTGACATACAGTATACCTAGAAAATCTCATAGAGTCTTGGATAAAACAAATTCAAACAATAAAATAGTTTATTAAAGATAGAAAACATAAAATTGACACATGATAATTAAATAGCCCTCATAGATACAAACAGGTGACATAATGATAGTAAAAACTCTACTTATGATAGCAACAAAGAAGATTAAATACCTAGAATAAATTTAACAAGAAATGTATGACTAAGATTAATCACTAGCTTTAGATAGTAATTACAAGATTCCTTCAACAGGTAACCTAGGAAGTGATTCTTTGACTAAATGTATTATTTATAGTTATAAAGTCTACATATAGAAGAATTAAAACCAAAACTTGTTATTTCAGTATTTTTTTCACAATACCAAAAAAAACCCCAGACTCACTGCTGTCAAGTCAATTCAATTCATAGCGACCCCTCCTTGGGTTTCCGAGGGGGTATCTCTATGGAAGTAGATTGCCCAATCTTCCTTCTGAGGAGTGGCTGGTGGGTTTGAATAACCAGCCTTCTGGTTAGCAGTCAGATGCCTTAGGCACTATATGCAGGTGTTATTATAATAAAGTGGTTTTAGAAAGGCTATAGATTAAAAGAAAAATATCAGAGAGGCTGATATAAAATTAAGTACATGGGTATAAACTGTGGCATTCTTTACAATAACTAAATTTAGAAAATTACCAAAATGTCTAACGGTAAAAAAATGATTACATAGTTTATGACACATCCATAAAAATAAAATATTATACTGCCATTAAAAATCATGCTATTAAAATACATGAAATGGCATAAGCACAGGCTATTTATAGATATTATATATCTCTGGTAGCATAGTGCCTAATGCATTTGACTGCTAACCAGAAGGGGGGTGGTTCAAACCCACCAGCCACTCCTTGGAAGAAAGATTGGGCAATCTACTTCCGTAGTGATGCTGCCTTGAAAACCCAAGGAGGGGTCGCTATGAGTCAGATCTGAATCGATGGCAGTGAGTAATCAAATACACCATGGTACATCTATTTGACAGAGGACTGTGCAGCTGTAATAAGAAATAAGGAAGATCTCTTCATAGGGCCTTGAAGCAACATCCAGGAGATAGTGTTAAAAAAAGAAAAAAAATCAAGGTTCATTAAAGCATGTTATCTTTTATGTAGGGAATGGGGAAATGAATATGTATTTGCAAATATTTTCAACAAATATATAATTAAATAAAATCTAATCATTATTTTAAAAATGGGGAAAAAAGAGGAGAATAGGTATGAAAGTTTATAGTATTTATTTTGGAACCACGTATATCTTATACATAACTAGAAAAAATGTAAATAAAAAGACAAACTGAAAACAAAGCAGAATTAAACCACTGACCTTAACTCTATATAAAGTTAGTGGTATAATCATATGGAGGAAAGTATCGTGATTTTCAAGCACTATATTTTGACTGTACCTCACAAAAAAACAATACCTGCAAAGAACAGAATTTTAAATTCTCCCTGAACCCAGTTTTCTCTGAGATAAACTTTAAACCTTAAACCAAAAATGTCCCCTGAAGTCTTAAAACCAAACAACGGTTTAGCTTAAGTAGTTAAAATGTCTGCCTGGGGCATTGTGCTCTTTTATGATCTATTTATATAAGAGCTCTGGTAGTGTAGTGCCTAAGGCATTTGACTGCCAACCAGAAGGCTGGCAGTTCAAACCCCCCAGCCACTCCTCAGAAGGAAGGTTGGGCAATCTACTTCTGTAGTGATACCCCCTCAGAAACCC
>NW_006921664.1:4175639-4183337 GCF_000298275.1 Orycteropus afer afer | reverse complement strand
TATATATATATGGTATCAAATTGATAACAGCAACTTTTATGGGGCAGTGGATTTATGTAAACGGGTGAGGAACAACTTGGAAAAGGAGGGTGAGAATGGTTGTACAACTTGAAGAATGTAATCAATGTCACTGAATTGTGCATGTAGAAATTGTTTAACTGACGTATGTTCTGTGAATATTCTCAAAAGCAACAAAAATAAAATAAATAATTTTTAAAACTCCCTGCAAAGGAATTTTATATTGCATTTAATAGATTTGTTTTTGGTATAAATATTGTTATAGGGATTAAATGTATATATGTATATAAAAACAAATAAGTAATTATATTAGTGCTGGGAACCAATATTTTGAAATGAGATGCAAAAACTAAATCAAGAATAAAAACTTGGTAATCTTTATTTTGAACAGGAAATATTGGTATAATTCCAGGATTTATTTATTTTTCTCCTCCTAAAATATAATTTCCTAGTCCTGGTCACTAAAAAATCCTAAAGTAATGACAATCCAGCAATGAACATCCCTGGTGCCTAAATTGTAGTTTCTCAAAACCATTCCTCTCTAAAAGGAACCAGGACTCTTTGAAGAAAGAGGCGGCTCAAGATATGGAGCAGAAAATATTAACAAAGCACCTACGATCACTTGTCATGTCTGAAAGCAAGAACACTACCAATGATTGCTGAAGTCATGTTAAAAGGACTCAGATGTCAATTCAACCTAGCAAAAGATGACACAAATTTGAACATCAAACAAACCAACTAATGACTACATTGAATCAAAACACACTAAATATATGAAAATCTGTGAGTCCATAGTGATACTTAATGAAAACAAGTTCACTCCCCTTTGGGTAGTTATTAAGGAGCTCTGGTGGTGCAGTGCCTAAAGCATTTGACAGCTAACCAGAAGATTGGAGGTTCAAACTCACCAGCCACTCTGCCAAAGGAAGACAGGACAATCTACATCTATAAAGTACTTAATGCCTCAGAAATCCAATGGGGTCGCTATGAGTTGGAATTGACTTGGTGGCAGTGGGTTTTTTGGGTTTTGGTAGTTATTAGAGCACCAACACTGTATTCTGAAAATGGATACATAAGGAATAAATAAACAAGCATTCACTTGCCTTTCCTGTACACACTATATTTCAGGGTAACCAAAGAGCTGATGAAGGAGAATTCTTCTGAATAGAAAAATTTCAGCAAATAAATTCAGGAAGAATGATAGATTTAGAAAATCACATGGAACAAGATAAGCAATTGGAATATAGGCTTGAAACTTGTCTTAGTTATCTAGTGCTACTGTGATAAAGATACCACAAGTAGTTGGCTGTAAATAACACTAATTGGTTTTCTCACAGCTTTAGAGGTTAAAAGTCCAAACTAGGGTTTTATTCTTTTTGTGGACCTTTCTCCTAGTTTCTGGTGTCTATTAGCAATTCTTGGCATTTTTTTTCTTGTAGATGGTTCTTTTCATGGTGTTATACATTAAATTGTGCCCCCCCCCCAATATGTTACTAATTCAAAGCCCAAGCTCTGGTAGGTTAGACCCTAAGGCACTTGACTGCTAACCAGAAGGTTGACAGTTCAAACCCACCAGCCACTCCTTGGAAGGAAGGTTGGGCAATCTACTTCTGTAGTGATACTGCCTTGGCAACCCAAGGAGGGGTCGCTATGAGTCAGGGCCGACTCGATGGCAAATAAAAACAACAACAACACTGCATTATGCATTTGGTAACCAACTGTCAATTACTGGGTGAACAGTAAGAGTGCATCCTTTGGACTTGGGATCCCTGCACTGAGAAACTCCTAGATCCAGGGGAAGATTGATGATAAAGACATTCCCCTAGAGCCAACAGAAAGAAAGGCTTCCCCTTGAGCTGATGCCCTGATTTTGGACTTCCAGCATCCTAAACAGAATAAATTTCTGTTTGTTAAAGCCACCCACTTGTGGTATTTCTGTTATAGCAGGATTAGACAACTAAGACAGAACTTGTCTGTGGAGCTGGGCTTGCTGAGTACTTTTGGGCCAAGGCTTACTAGCAGAGTAGGGTGCCTAAGGGCACTTATCAGGTAAAGTCGTGATCTCTGGGTTCACAAAGGATGGGGCCATGGCCTCCTAGGTTTCAGAGTCAGATCTTCACCAACTCAGTTCCAGAGTGTGGCATTGCCATTCACAAGTGGCAGGGACGTGAGGCCAGAGCCACACTGCCCAAAGTTGAAGGGGTGGAGCTGCCATGCTCAAGGGGCAGAAGAGGTGGAGTTACCATTCATGATAGACTAGGAGCATGGGGCCATCCAAAGCCAAGGGTTGTCATCCAGTAATCCTGGAAGGAGAGCTGAAGCCCAGGGCCAAGGGGCCTCCACCCAGAACACAGAATACATGGCCAACAAGCAAAATCTGGAGGCTAGGGCACTGCCTAGATTGTCTCAGAGAACAGAGGATTATTTTCAAGGGTTGAGAGCTAATATAAATTTTTCTGCTGTTTTTTTGCTTTGCTTGGTACCTGTTTTCCTTTCTTTCCTTCCAATTTCTCTCATTTGTAATGGAAATGTCTATCTTGTGTCTGTTCCACCATTGTGCTTTGGAAGCAGATAACTTCTAAATTCTTAGAAGAGGAATTTTGCTCCAGAATGGAATTTCGACTTTGAGTTGATTTAAGACTTTTGGGATGATATGATGGAATGGAAATGTTTTGTATGTGGCAAGGACATGAATTTTGGGGGTTCAAAGGGTGGAATATCATGGATTGAATTGTGTCCCAAAAAATACTTGTCTACTTGTTTGGGCCATGATTCTTAGTGGTTTGGCAGTGATGTAATGATATAATCATCTCCCATAATGTGATCTGATGTTATCAGCCAATCAACTGTAAGAGTGTGATGGTTAATTTATGTGTCCACTTGGCTGGGTGGGCCTGGTTTTGAGTGGTTGAGCAGCTGGATGTATTTATCCCTCGTGATGAGACTGGTAATCAGCTCCATGGTGGAATCTACTGGAGTAACTGATTAGCTGCTTTAGGGATGTAATCTTCTCCCAGCATATAAGAAGCATTGAGCAAAGTCTTGGAAGCTTTTTGGCATACTTGGACCCTGCATGTAGCCAGCCTGCCATGTTTCCTGCTGATCTTGAGACTATCTCTGGACTTGAACTAGTGTCCTGCCATGTTGTTTGCTAATCTTGGGACTGTGCCATTTTATTTGTTGACCTTGGGTTTGTCAGCCTCAGCAGCCAGCAGCTGCCTGAGTGAAGAGATGCCTCTAGCACCAGTGGGCCGAGAGCAAGAGGCAGAGCTGAAGCCCAAGGTCGATGGAATTTCACCGAGCCCCTAGAGCTTGGCACTTTGAACTCAGACTTCTAGCCTCCCAAACGGTAAGGGAATAAACTCCTGTTTGTTAAAGCCACCCATTTATGGTTATTTCTGTTAAGAGCAGCACTAGAGGTAACCAAAACAGAGGGTTAGCGTGGAATGCAACACCTTTACTCAGTTCACAGCCCTGATGTGATGTAAGAGGAGTTTTCCTGGGATGTGGCCTGCATCACCTTTTATCTTACAAGAGATGAAAGGGGAGAGAAGTGAGCAAAGAGAAGAGACATCATTACCACCAATAAAGAGGAGCCAGGAGCACAGCATGTACTGTGAACTCAGGGTCCCTGAACTGAGAAAACTCTTAGACCCTAGGGAAGACTGATGACAAGAACCTTGCTCCAGAGCCAACAGAGAGAGGAAACCTTCCTCCGGAGCTGGTGCCCTGAATTCAGACTTTTAGCCTCCTAAACTGTGAGAGAATAAATTTCTGTTTGTTAAAGTCATCCACTTCTGGTATTTCTAGCAGCACTAGGTAGACAGACCCAGAACCAAAAACCAAACTCACTGCCATCAAGTCTATTCTGACTCAAAGTGACCTCTATTGGGTTTCTCAGGTTGTAAATCTTTACAGAAATAGATTGCCCCACCTTTCTTCTGGACCGGCTGGTGGATTTGAACTGCCAACCTTCTGGTTAGCTGTCAAATGCCTTAGGCACTATACCACAAGAGCTCCTTCAGACAGACCCAGTTGCCCCAAACAAAAGTGATCCCGAGTTAGTGGGTTACTCAAAGATAGTTATGTGTGTTAACAAGAAGGAAGGTGATGAATCAATCATATTATGGACCTTTGAGTGTAAAGCAGGTACTCTTTGCTACTGTTCTTGAACTTGGGAAGCTGGGAAAAAATGCCTGCTATAGCCATCTTACCAGAGAAATTCTGTACAAGGATTGAGCCAACAAATAGTAGCCAGGAGACAGAAAAACTGTGTTCTGGGACATTATTTGAACAATTGAGTCCAGTTGTACTTGAAGTCTATAGCTACCCTTAGAATTCTGTTATTGTTCCAAGCCAATTTATTGTTTTTATTGTTGTTATTTGTTATTATTTTGTTGCTCTTGTTTAAACCACAGATTGAGTCTTCTCCTACTTTCAGCAGAAAAAGATCTAATACAGGCAGACAGACAGATAGTCGCCCATACCAACTCCAACTCACATCAATCTTACGCACATTAGAATGAAATATTGCCCAGTTCTGCATCATCCTCATGATTGTTAGCAAGTTTGAGTCCATCATTGTGGCTATTATGCCAATACATCTCACTGAAGGTCTTCCTTATCCTCAGTGGCCCTCTACTGCATCAAACATGAGGTCCTCCAGTGATCAATCCCTCCAAACGACATGTCCAAAGCAAGGAAGTTGGACAGTGTTGTGATCCATATGGTTTTCATTGGCTAATTTTCAGAAGTAGATTACTTTCTTTCTAGTCTGTTTTAATCTGGAAGCTCCACTGAAACCTTTCCACCATGGGTGACCCTGTTGGTATTTGAAATGTCAGTGGCATAGTTTCCAGCATCATAGCAATATACAAGCCACCACAGTAGGATAGCAAGTGGTCTAATACTGAAAGATACTTTAAATATATTGCATAATTTAACTTCATAACACTTATGTGTCATAGGTATTATTCCCATTTTATACAAATGACGTTGAATGAAACTTAGAAAAATTTAGTTCCTTGCCTAAGATGCACAGCAAGTTTCAAACTCATAGCTATTTCCAAAACTCCAACAACAATACAAACTAAAATAGAGACCCTTTTATTCATATAGTCTTTATATAGATGATTAGTTAATCCAAATAAAGTAGATAATTATTTAGAAACTATATACACATATCTTATATATTTTATTTTAAGTTAAAGCACATAACTATATACTTACTTGCTATCTTTTCTGTATGCTTAAGGCATTAACTTGAGTATGTGATTAATAATAAGAGTTTTATATCATCTTGCATGAACCACACCAAAAAAATTTTAAAAAACCCAAACTCATTGCTGTCTTTATCAGTTTCAACTCATGGCAACTCCATGTGTTACAGAGTAAAACACACCTCCATAAGGTTTTCTTGGCTATAATTTTTATGGAAGCAAATTGTCAGATTTTTTTTCCAAGGCACAAATGGGTAGCTTGCTTTGAACTGCCAATCTTTTGGTTACTAGCTGAGGGCAAACATCTGTACCAACCAGGGACCTTTTAATCACACCAGTTATCATCAGTTTTTTTTTTTTTTTTTACTTCTTTAAGATACTTTCAAATCAATTTGAGTGCAGAACTTTACATTTTTTATAGACTTTACTTTTTAGAGCCATTTTAGGTTTCTCTGTAGAAAAGTTGTGTAGAAAGTATGAGTTCTCATATACTCTCCGACCCCCTGCACATTTTTTATCCTACTAATATCTTGCAAGAACATTACATTTCTTTGTTATTTTTCCTTCCAACAGCTCACAGTTGATTGCCTACATCTAATGCTACAGCAATGTTTTCAATTATTTCTGTGTTTCTTTCCAAAGCATTCCACTTAATTTTCTTAGAAACATCTTCCTTTGTATTGAGTCATGGGTTTATGTATATTTATTTAAATTCCATAATTACAACAATAAATATAACTGGCACTGGCACACACAGAATTACTTACACTGACTCTTGGTGAATTTATTGTTCAGATGGTGTGAACAGAGGTGGGTGGGCTATAGAAGAGCTATGACTATTCAGCATTGGTTAGTACATTTTGCAGAGGGAAAAGAAAACATGGGTCGATAAAAGGAAATTTATAAAGAAAGCCTACCATAGATTGGAGTCCCTGAGTGCTGCAATTAATGCACTCAGCTGCTAACTAAAAGGCTGAAGATTCAACTCCACTTAGAGATGCCTGGAAAGAAAAGCCTGGAGATCTACTTCTGGAAAAAAATCAACCATTGAAAACCCTATGGAGCACAGTTCTACTCTGACACACATGGGTGTTGCCATGAGTCAGAGCTGACTTGATGGCAACTGGTAACTATACATTACTGAGGAAGATAAAGGAGGTAGAGGTAAAATGATGAGGCAGATAGTTGAACTATTTCTTTGAGTAGGGCAATTTAAGTAGCATTTTAAACTACTGTTTCTTTTTTAAAAAAGGAGACAGGCTTCCCTAGACAGTCTCCCTTGGGAGGGAGGAGTCCCTCCATATCTTGAGGGTAATCTCAATGAAGCTATGTCAAAGACACAGGTTTTTGTTCTTTTTTTTTTTTTTTTTTGATACAATGGAATTTATGGTAATCCTTCCCTAGCTGTGCATTCCCCACACTCAGTTTTAAAATACAGAAATACTTTTCTGATGTCCTCAAGCACCCCAGGCCTGTGTCTATAAATAAGGTCACATCTCCATTATTCCCCAATTTTTTCTGGCCCATCCCTCCTGCCTATACATACAAGACCTTACCTAGTGCTTCCTCTTCAGGTTGTATCTCACATGGGTGCATAAATAAGCCAATGCATGCCAGATTCTGCACTCTTGTGCCTTCTGCCCAACATGTTTCTGAAACTTTTTCAAGGTACTGCCTTCCAGAACTATCTCTCTAATACATTTTCCCAGTGCTTTGCTCCAGTGCTCACGGTGTGTGCTCAGTAAGTATTCATGGAATGATAGATTCCACTATGGCCACAGAGAAAGTAAGGCCCACTGAACATCCATTGAGTCTCCTATATTTCCCAGCCTGTCTTGGAGCCATGGGATTAGTTCTGGCAAATGGATTGCACTCAGATGTCGTTGGGGGAGGGAGCTGGATAAAAGTGTTTTGATCTGCTCTAAAATGAAGTTATTGTGGGTGGGCTTAAGGGAGTTTAGAGGTTTTCCAAATCTTTAAATATCCCAATCACCCCAGTTATTTTGCAGGAGTCAGCCTCTCTGGCTCTAAAAATAAATAAATAAATAAATAAAATAAAAGTCTTCCCATGTGGATAAAACTACCAAAAAAAAAAAAAAAAAAACCCACAAACTCTGCCGTCAAGTTGATTCCAACTCACAGGGTTTCTGAGGCAGTATCGCTATGGAAGTAGATTGCCCAGTCTTCCTTCCAAAGAGTGGCTGGTGAACCACCAGCCTTCTTGTTAGCAGTCAAATGCCTTAGGAACTACACCACCAGAGCTCCTGTGGATAAAACAAGATGCAGGAAAACCAACCAGCCAACCTCTCACTTGCAAACTTTCTACAACAGAAAAACATGAATTTACAAGCAACTTCAGGAGATCCTGAAGGGTTCTAGCATGCAAAAGATAGTAAATGGAACCCAATTGCACAGGTCCTATTATAATGATTTTGAGATGTATGTTAAAAAAAAAAAAAAA
>NW_006921664.1:4158267-4171740 GCF_000298275.1 Orycteropus afer afer | reverse complement strand
GAGCTCTGGTAGCATAGTGACTAAGGCACTTGACTGCTAACCAGAAGGCTGGTGGTTCAAACCCACCAGCCACTCCTCGGAAGGAAGGTTGGGTAATCTACTTCCATGGTGATACTGCCTCGGCAACCCAAGGAGGGGTCGACAGCACACAACAACAACAACAATCCAGGCCATGCCATTTTCAATTGCCTGATATACATACAAAAACTGGATAATGAAATGGGAAGATCAAAGAATTGACGCGTTTAAATTATGGTTTTGGTGAAAAATATTAAATATTCCATGGTCTGCCAGAAAAACAAACAAATCTGCCTTGGAAGTACAGCCAGAATGCTCCTTAAAAGCAAAGATGGTGAGACTTTGTCTCACTCACTTTGGACATGTTATCAGGAGGGACCAATCCCTGGAGAAGGACATCATGCTTAGCAAAGTGGAGGGTTAGCAAAAAGAAAGTCAATGAGATGGGCTGGCACAGTGACTACAATGGTCTCAAACATATCTGCTTTTGTGAGGATGGTGCCAGACCAGGTAATGCTTTATTCTATTATATATAAGGTCACTGAGTCATAGCAGACTCAATGGCACCTAATAACAACAACATAAAAAGCCTTAAACCAGTTGCCATCAAGTTGATTGTGATTTATGGAGACCTCATTTGTGTTAGAGCACAACTGTTCCATAGGCTTTTCATGGCTGTCATCTTTCAGAAGCAATTGCCAGGTCTTTCTTCTGAGGTGCCTCTAGACGGGTTTGAACCACTAACCTTTCAATTAGTAGTTAAGGGTTTAACCATTTGCACCACCAGCCTGCCAAGATGTATATGTATGATCTTACCTTGGGGGTGGGGGCTTTCATGAATTCTTCAGTGACTACCATTGCTAAGGACCTCTCTCCAGCAATTATCCTGCCTTGAGTAGATGCACTGTGACTCCTTCCTCAAGCCCCACCAATCTGGCATCTACCAACAGCTTCTTGCTGAGGGGATCTCTGCAGGCAGCCTTATTGGGCTGGAACTAGAACATTCTCCTGCATACCCCACATCTGATCTATGGAAACACAAATGCACCCTTGAATCCGACCATCTCTACAGTTGACCAGCTCTGGCACAGCAGCACCCTGCTGACACTGCCATCCACAATCTGTAACCTGTCTCTCCTAAGTGGGAGGCAGATGCCAATTGGGAGTCCCCGAAGTGCCCAGACACTTACCAAGCTCCCCAAGTGGTCTTGTAGAATCCTGTAGGCTTAATGGGAAGGAAGTAGCATGTCTGCAACTTCCCTTAAGAGAGGACCAAGAAGACTTCCAGCTCACTAAGACTTCTCTCAGAGAGCTTCGTCAAGTCTTCTCTCTCTATTCTCAGATTTCTTTTTCTTCTTTCTTTTTTAAAATTGAGGTAAAAATCACATAACACAGAATTAATGAAATGTATAATTCAGAGGCATTCACAATGTTGCACAGATATCATCTCTACTGTCAAAACATTTTCATCACCCTTAAAGGAGATTAAACAGTCTCTTCCCATTTCCCCATCCTTCCAATCCCTGGTAAGCACTAATCTGATTTCTGTCTCTTTGGATTCAATTACTCACAGTATTTCATGTAAATGGATACAAAAGTGACTTTCACATCTGATTCTTACAGTTAGCATATTTTCAATATTCATCCATGTGTATAAATATTTTATTCCTTTCTATGGCTGAATAATATTCCATTGTATGAATATGGTACATTTTCTTTATCCATTTATCCACTGATGGTCATTCAGGTTGTTTCCACCTTTTGGCTATTGTGAACAGTGCTGCTATGGACATTTGTGTACAAGTTTTTGTTTGAATATCTGTTTTCAAATTCTCTTGGGTATATACTTAGGAATGGAATTGCTGGGCCATAGGGTAGTTCCATGTTTAACTTTTTGAGGGACTACCAAACTATTTTCCACAGTGGCTACACCATTTTACAACCTCACCATCACAGGACAAAGGTTTTGATTTCTGCACTTCCTTGCTGACACTTGTTCTTTTCTTTTCTTTTTTAATTATGACAAAGGTTTCAATTTCTGCACTTCCTTGCTGACATTTGTTCTTTTCTTTTTCTTTTTTTAATTATAGCCATCCTAGTGGGTGTGAATTGGTATCTCATTATGGATTTGATTTGCACTCTGGTGGCGTAGTACCTAAGGCATTTGACTGCTAATCAGAAGGCTGGCGGTTCAAAACCACCAGCCACTCCTTGGAAGGAAGGTTGGGCAATCTACTTCCATAGTGATACTGCCTTGAAAACCCAAGGAGGGTTTGCGATGAGTCAGATCCAACTTGACGGCAGTGAGTTTTGTTTGGTTTTGGATACATAATGATGTTGAGCATCTTTTCAGGTGCTTGTTGGCTCTGTGATCCCTTTTTATATCCTTGATATGGCTCAGAAGTACAGGGGTACAGCTTCTTGGCATGCTTTCCTGGGAAAATTTTTCACATAGAGCTCTAACCCTAGAATTTCATATTTATTGTATCCTGTTGTCTCAATAAAAATCCAATCTTTAACATCCTGTTACATGTGGTGGAGGTGAAGCAAAAAGAATGACAGAGATGTGAAGCAGGAACTCTAACATACCTCCTTATTGTTTGAGCCTGTTCAAATTGGGGTTTTCTGTTACTTGTGGCCTAAGGTAGCCTGGTCCTATATCCCTAACCTTTCCCATCAATTCTGCAGTTTCTCTGCTAAACAGCCTCTTACTATACCAAAAAAAACCCAAACCCACTGTCATCAAGTCAATTCTGACTGATAGCGACCCCCACTGTGTTTCTGAGACAGTAAATATTTATGGAAGTAGATTGCCCAGTCTGCTTCCACAAAGTGGCTGGTGAGTTTGAACCACCAACCTTCTGGTTACCAGTCAGATGCCTCAAGTACTGTGCTACCCGAGCTCCTTGTCTCTTCCTATAGGGTTTTCAAAACTACATATTACCCCAAAACTTAGTAGCTGAAAACAACACACAACAATTATCTGTTTCTGTGGGTCAGGAATATGAGCACATTTTATCTGGGTGGTTCTGGCTTAGGGCCTTTTGTAAGGCTGCAATCAAGGTATCAGCCATGCCTGTAGTCATCTCAAAGCTTGGTTGTGGGAAAACCCAAGTCCAAGCTCACTCCCAAGGCTACTGGCCAGAAATTTCAGACCCTTGCTATATGGCTCTCTTCACAGCATGCTTCCAAACAAGGAAATTGAGAGAAAGAGAGAGCTCCCAAGACGGAAGTCACATAGTATAATTTATCATCTAATTTAAGAAATGACACCCCATCTCTTCTGCCATCCTTAGAAGCAAGTCACTAAATCCAGCCTACATTCACCAGGAAGGGATAGGACATGAATATCAGGAGGTGGGGACCACTAGGGACCATCTTAGAGACTGCCGACAACAAAAACCTTCAGGTTGGCGAGTTACTTCTTTGTGCAATGGAAAGTGATTGCTCAAAAAAGGAGTAGAATCTGAACATAAAATCGGACTTTAGAAGGATTAATTAAGGCAAAGCAACAAATACATTCAATCAGATCATGACAGGAATGGTAGAGGCTTGAGTCCCACATTGGCACTATGATCTTGACATGCAGGTGCCTCTCACAGGCTCTCCCAGAGTTCATATTGGTATGCCATCACAAAGAGTACTGAGCTGACTTAGAGGGTGAACATGTGTTTTTGCCTAGTTGTTGTTGTTATTTGCCGTCAAGTTGGCCCCGACTCATAGCGAGGCTGACTTGATGGCAAATAACAACAACAACTAGGCAAAAACACAGATGTTCACCTTTTGTTAACAGAACCCAGTTCTTCTTCTTAGGGAACCACTTTTTCCCCATGTGATTTATTTAAAGTGCTCTCACATTTCTGGCCTGAGTTAGACTTGCCTGTGAAAACATGGCATCCTTCTGGTGACAGTTACTGGTTTGAGACTGAGCATATCACAATCTAGGCCAGCTGATCAGTACAAGCTCTACAGTCTTTCTTCTAAGGTTGCCGAGCTGGCAGAAGGAATCCCTGGAACTTCTAAGTTAACTGCATTTGCCACAACATATGAGCCCTGCCTAAGAGTAAAGTGGATATAGGGGAAAAAGAGACAGACAGACAGACAGACTCATGATGGCATTGTTTGAAGCCCTTAAAAAACAACAACAAAATTGTTTCTGTGAAGTTAATTTTGACTTGTGGTTACTTCAGGTGTGTCACAGTAGAACTGTGTTCCATAGCGTTTACAATGGCTAATTTTTCAGAAATTAGCTCATCAGGCCCTTCTTCTGAAGTTCCTCCAGGTGGACATGAAGCACCAACATTTTGGTTAAAAGTACAGCATGCTAACCACTTGCACTACCCAGGGACTCCATGCAGCTAAACCTGAAGCTGGGAGCAATGGTGTTAGAATTCTTGCCTTCTGTGTGGGAGACTAAGGAGCTCTGGTGGCACAGCACCTAAAGGTATTGGATTGCTAACCAGGAGGCTGGTGGTTCAAATCCACCAGCCACTCCACAGAAGGAAGACTGGGCAATTTGCTTCTGTAAAGATTTGCTGCCTTAGAATGGCAGTGGGTTTTTTTTTTTTTTTTTTTGGTTATACAGGAGACTTGGGTTCAGTTTGCCTCATGTGCAGGCTGTCATGCATGCTATTTCTATTTCTTTCCATTGTGCCCTCATTAAGTTGGGAAGCTAATAAAAAACAAAACCTGAGCTATCTCAGTCTGGATTTTTCAGGTATGTTAGCTAATAACCTTTTTTTGCAAATGCCAGATAGGGTAGGGCTTCCATCACTTGCAATTCAAAGAGCTCTGATAAACTCAGAGTAGCTTTTCTTGTTTTCTTCACTATTTCTTCCTGAAATTCCCTAGGGAATTGACAGTCAATATATGCTACTATATGTCCCAATTACACTTGGGACAATTTGAATCATCATCCCACTTTGAACCGACTGCATTTATTTCTAAAATTTCCTTCCTGTCATTTTATTTGTTGTCTTATGTCTGGCACCCAAAAGTACAGCTGATTTCAGACTGTGGTCAAACCAAGCAGATGCTGGCAGCACATCACCCTAAGCCTTAAGGGCTATGAAGGGAAGTTGAAGCCTATGGAATGGTAGCCCCTTCTCCACCCCATCTATGGTCTAGCCACCTGCTGGGCATTCCATTCCTTTGGGGTATCTGTGGAACAAGCTTCTAGCAGCAGAATGCTGAACTACTAAAACTATGTTACTTGTGGCATGCTTCCACAATCATTCAACAAATGTTTATAGCCTATTCCGTGCCTGACAGTGATGGAATACATCTGTAAATAAAACAGACCCAAAAGACGAATATTCCTGCCCTATTGATTCTAGGCAGGGTAGGAGTAGGTTGGTAGACAATAAACAATAAGCATAATAAATAAATCACAGAGTGTATTAGAAGATGACAAGTGCTATGGGAAGAAATAGAGCAAACTAAGGAACAGCAGAAGGTGGAGGGCAGGTGGCAATTTAAAATGGGATGGTCAGGGTAGCTCTCACTGAGATGGCATTTGAGCAAAGATTAGGAAATGTGGGAATCAGCCATGCATTCCAGAGAGAGGGACCAGCCAGTGCAAAGGCCCTATGGCAGAAGGCTACCTGCCTTGTTCAAGGAATAGCAAGGTCAGAGTGAGCCAGGGGGAAAACAGTAGATGAGGCTGCAGATCAGGTGGGCCATAGAAGCCATTGAAAGGACTTTAGCTTTTACTCTGAGTTATATGGGAAGCCACTGGAAGGTTTTGAGCAGAGAAGCGACATGATCTTTCATTTTTTCAAGGTCAGACTCTGGATACGTAGGAAGATAGAGCCAAAAGAATTTCCTGATGAATGTATGTGGGATATGAGAGAGATACAAGCCAAGGGCAACAACCAGGTTCTCACATTTCTTTGGCCTGAACAACTGAAGGATGAAGTTGCCATTGACAGGTGAAGCCTGTGGGAGAAATTTTGGGAGAAAGATGAGGAGCCCAGATTTGGACATGTTAAGAGAGAGATGAATTTTAGATCTCCAAGGGTATTGTTAAGTAGGCAGCTGAATAGAGGAGCATGGCATTCAGGAGACAGGTCAGTGCTGGGGGTAAAAATTTAAAGCCAAGATTAAAAGACTTGCCTCCCTTCTCTGGACCCAACAAAATGTCACTTAGTTAAGTGGGCATCTTAGGTTCTGAGATTAAGGAGGAGACACTCTGTTGGGGAAAATGCCAGTCAACTTCACCAGTTAGACCCTGCCTTTAAGAGTTGGTTTGAGGACTCCTGGAGATAAATAGTCTTTCCAGAAGGTTAGGAAACTAGATCTGACCTTCTATCTTGTATCTCCTGCCTTCAGCCTAACTGGCCTCTCCCTGCCCCAGTAGACCAGAACCTGCACTGCCCGATTACTCATGTTCAAGGCCCCCACCAAACCCTCCTGGGATAAAAGACCTGACTGTTCCCAAGAAATAGCCGGCATTGGCCACCTACTCTCATTTATACAAAGGGCAAAAAAAGAAAAGAAAAAGCTCTGCTGCCTGTTTGGTCGAGCTGGGGCCACTAACTCCAAAGGGACACTGCTGGTGCCATGGCTGGACCAGGGTGGGGGTACAAGAGGGTTGCTACGCTCACGACTCAGGGCAGAGCACTCAGTGAGGAGCCTGGCCAACCACAGGCCGCTACACGCTAACAGGGACACCACCACTCCCGCCTGCACCCACCCGTAAACAGAGCGCAGAGAGTGCTGCGAGCGCCCTGGGACCTCAGCAGGCCTCGGTGCGCAAGCCCATGTCTCCATCCTTCCAGTTGGCGAGCAGGCCTCGGTGCGCAAGCCTATGTCCCCATCCTTCCAGTTGGCGAGCTCAGATCGCTTACCCGCGCCCAGGGCCCATCAAGTCAGTGTGCGACCAACCTTACACCCTAGCCCCGCAGCACCCTGCTCAGCTGCAGCGAAGGGCCCGGGCACTATCACAGCTCCAGACCTGCAGACTGGGGGAACCCTTCCTGCCCGCGCACGCTCGCCCCTACTCCGGGACCCGGCGCCCCGCGAGAAGCCTAGGAACCGCCAGAGGACGGCGGTGCGCCGGCCGAGGTCTCTTCCTTCCAGTCCCCGTACCACCTACCACAACCCAAACCAAAGCAGAGAGCAAGGGCTAAGGGTGAGGGGCTCTAACTTCCCAGACCCCAGTGCGCGGCAACAACCCCTCCTCACCCTTCCGCTTGCTCCAGCCTGCGCGCCCCTATCTCCGGTGCCCGCCAGCGAGCGAGGCGGCCAATCGGAGCAGCGCTCTCGTCCCCGCCCTCATACCCGGCCGCGGCTGCCCCACCCGAAGCTTTCTCAGTGAACTCGAGATTCGTCCCTGGCGTCAGGTAAGGTGGGCGCTACGAAGAGGGGATTCGCTTGCGGCTTCTATAAAGCCCTAAGTCCGGACCCTAAAAGCAGATGCCTTGGGGAAGTCGCTCCTTGGCCCGCCTCAGCCCAGAGCTGCCAGAGCTGGCGGCTGGGCGCCCGGTAGATGCGGTCTGTAGGCCCGGAGGGCCGAGGACTACGGCTTGCCTGACCTACTGAGGGATTTCCCACGTAAGAAAAGACAGACGTACCTTTCATTTCATTTCTTTTCTTTTTCTTTTTTTTTTTTTTTTTAATTGTTTCAGTCTTTACGTAGACTGAGTGTTTCTTGCATAACTGGGCTCTTGCATGTATTCAGCATAGTTTAGGCGGCTGGGCTGTGAGGGATTTAATTGGGGCGTCTAGAACGCGGAGGCTGTGAGCTTGGCCCAGAAAATCCAGTAACATGCTGGTGTCAAATTCAGCCCTACCGGTGCACATTACTTAATCTCTTAACTTCACTTTCCTCTTTGGCAAATGAAAGATTTTACAAATGCATAGACATCGTTGTGTGTATGAATGAAATGTCTTCTATAAAGTGCTGAAAATGTGACTAATAATTAGCTTATTTATAGGCTACTTAAATTCCAAACAAAAAAAAAAAAAGATTTGTGATAACATATGGTATATACAGTTTTAGATATTTTTCAAATGTTTTGAAATTTTTTCATAAAATACTGTGTGATCTTGGGCACATTGCCTAACTTTACTTAGGGTCTCGGTCTTCTCATCTGTAAAATGGGGGTAACACTAATATTTAACCTGGTAGGATGATTATGAAGATTAGCTTAAAACAGCTTTCAGCATGGTAAAGATTCAATAAAAGTTAGCCATCAAGATCGTTTACAAAGTTATCCATACTGTGCTGAAATATTTTTTCCATAATCAATGAAGTTTTTGTAGTATGAATTCTAAGAAGTGAAGTAGTTGAAATCAAGGCTATTGATGTATAATGCTAATTTTTCTCCCAAAAGAGTGTGTTGAATGTGGAGACTTACTTCCTTAAAAGATCTCTGGTGGCACAGTGGTTAAAGCACTCCACGGTCAATGGAAAGGTCAGTGATTGAAACCCACCAGCCACTCAGCAGAAGGAAGATGCAGCAGTCTGCTTCTGTAAAGATTTACAAACTTGGAAACCCTATAAGGTAGTTCTGCTCTGTTTTATGGGGTCTCTATGAGTCAGAATTGACTTGAGGGCAAACAAAAGCAACAATTGTCTGTACATGAAGCATTCTAGAAAAAATAAGGACTGAAGTCAAGCAGCACACGTAAGTGTTATCGAGGGAGGTTGTATAGCCAGACAGCTAAGAAATATGTCCCAATTACACTTCAACTTTTAGGCATAGTCTTCAATATTTTCCCAGTAATTCATATTTTAATATTCATATTTCCAATTAATTTATAATAATTCATATTTGTCTCTCCCCCCCATCCCCATGCCATCCACTTAGGATCTGATTAAAGGCAAATTTGCCACTTTGGGGCACATCTGTTATTTTCCATCTTCGTTCTAATTGTATTTAGTTTTTGAGACCTACACTTCTTATTTTTCCCTATCATTTTTTAAAAGAAGTATTAAATGTGGTAAAATACTCAAATTGCACGATCTACTGAGTACAGGCAACACTGTTTCAGAACTTTTGGCTCATACAGAGTCCTACCATGCTGAAGCTGAGAGTGTTTGCTTATCTAGTTCCATGAAAGTCCCAGCTTGATACAGGAAAGGACATTTAGCAGGGTCACTGTGGGATGTCTGAGGTTCTGGGCCAGAGATGTAAAAAAAGGAACGCTGTGGTCCATGCTTCTAGAAGTATATGAATACCCATGTTGTACCAACCTTGACCAATACTTGTTACAATTTTTTTTTTTTTTAATTTTTACTAGTGTGATATTGCAAACATTTCTATTTCTGTTTTTGACAGACTTTTCTTAAGGTCAGCCATTCACTGAACTATAAAACAGCAGGACATTAAACATTACTTAGTATCTGTGTACACAGACAAAATAATCAGTCATCTGAAGGGTGGCATGTACTTGTTCCTAAATATGTCCATCTACATTTGTTTGGCCTAGAAAATGGAGATTTTTTTGTTCCTCAGAATTTTTTATTTTTTATTATTTATTGTGATTTAGGTGAAAGTTTACAGATTTTCCATTCAACAATTCATACACATTTTATTTCGTGACATTGATTTCATTCCCCACAATGGAACAGAACTCTTCTGACTTCCTCCCTCTGTTTACCACTTCCTTTCATCATTACTTTCTGTCCCTTCCTGGCTTCTTAGCTTTATTCTTGGACAAATGCTGCCCTTGTGATCTTGGTTGGTTGGCTGTTATAACGAGTACATACCTTCCTGGTATTGTTCCCTTTATAAGCCTGTCTAGTTTTGCTGTAAGTTGAGCCATGGGGATTGAGTTCTTGGCCTGAAAGATGTCTAAAGGCCATAATCTCAGGGGTTCCATCAGTCTCTATCTGACCCGTAAGCCTGGTCTTTTTTGTGGTATTGACTTGTTCTACATTCCACCACCACCACCACTACCACCCCAGCTCTGTCTTGGGCCTCCTGTTGTGATCCCTTTCAGAGTAGTCAGCAGTAGTAGTCAGGCACCATCTAATTCTGGTCTCAGGTGGTAGAGGCTGTGGATCACATTGTCCATTAGTTCTTTAGATTATGGTTTTCTCACATCTTTGATTTTCTTCACTCTTCTTTGCTCTGAACACTGAGAGACCAAAAGTTGCACCTAAGATGGCCTTTCACAAGATTTTCAAAGCTCAGTCACTGCTCACCAAAGTATGTTGTAGAACATCGTCTTTGTGGACTATGTTATGTCAGTTGGCCTTACTGTCCCCCAAGTCTGCGGTCCTGAACCTCCAGGCTCTGTGACACATTCCCTCAAGGTGTTTGGTTATGAGTAAAAAGTTTTCATAACTTTGCTCCCTGATACGCTTTACTATATTCATGATATATTTGCAGCACATATAAATACATAGGTGGAGATATCCTCTGTTAAACCTAAATATTCGTAGGTGTTGTACCATTCATTTTCCCACCCCTGTTCAGCTTGAGTGTCTATGTATTTACTCACAGATTATTGTCATTATTGTTATTTCAGGATTGTATACATAATACTATTCACCTTTGTTGCCTTTAACCCTCTGCTCCTTTCTGTATCTTTTGCTGCCTTGATCATTTTGTGCTGACCTCCCCCTATGGTGTATTGCCCTCCCTTTCACACAAGTTAATACAAGTTTGCCCTCTAGTTAGTGATTTACCCT
Organism: Orycteropus afer afer; assembly: GCF_000298275.1. Classification (NCBI taxonomy): domain Eukaryota; kingdom Metazoa; phylum Chordata; class Mammalia; order Tubulidentata; family Orycteropodidae; genus Orycteropus; species Orycteropus afer. Next base: position 4,161,080 of record NW_006921664.1, on the reverse strand, counting down.
CCTTTCCCCTCCCACCCCTGGTAACCTTCAAAGAATAATTCTTTTCGTGTGTAAACTTTTTACAGTAGTGTTCTCATATAATAGGACCTCAGGATTTTTATTTCTCTCTCTTTTAATATACTCCCATTGATTTGGGGACCAAAACTATTTCAGAAGAGCACAGAAGACAGTTTTTATTTGTCTTAGCACCCCTCCTTCTCCCAGTTAAGGGCACACTGTTAACAACATACTTAAAAGATTACTTAAATAGATAGTGTCCAAGCCTGGCTTAGGGAACAAAGTCTGATTCTATAATTTCACAGATATATTTCTTCTCTTGTTGGACACCTAGGGGAACATGCCACATATTTTACTGTCTCCCCCTCACTCTGCATAGTAGCCACACTGGAATGTACTGTACATCTACCAGAGTTCCTAGCATATATTAGGTGCTTAATAAATATTTGCTGAATGAAGGAATGCTAGTTTAATTATTGCCTTCACCACAACCTGCAGGGTTAGGTTAGGAAACAGGCTCAGAGAGATACAACTTACACATTTAGAATGTCATGAAAGGAGAATTTGAACTCAAGTTTGTATGTCTTTGATACCTGAACTTTGTCCCAATATAAGTAGTTATTTGTATCACCATTTAACTAAGCTAAGGCACCATCTCTAGCCTTATCAGCAGCCAGAAGGCTTCTCAAATTTTAAGAACTTTAATGGCAGTATTGCATAAATGTCCATTATGTGACCCTGGTGAACTGTGCTTCTGTAATTGGCTTATCTGATATCATAATCATGGAGACACAATAATCAGGTAGAGAAATCTGGAATCTCCTGAATGTTCTATGTCAAGGAGAAATCTTCTATGGTCTGGCCTGAATACCTTCTCCAGCTCACTCTGGTATTTTTAAGATGTTGGTGCATATCTATTCTGTTTCATAGGAAACAGTATAGGTATGTGTATCCATTCCCTCATTCTCCCTAAAATATTAGGGACTCTGATTACATAATCATATGTATTAGTAGTGACAAATAGGGGTGTCCATTTTCCCATATGGTATGTTTAAAACTTTGTAAACAAACTGACAATCATATACATGGAATATGAAAAGGAAAAGACGGTATTAATCTGCATGTTGTTGTTGTTTGCCGTCGAGTCGGACCCAACTCATAGCGACCCCTCCTTGGGTTGCCAAGGCAGTGTCACTACGGAAGTAGATTGCCCAACCTTCCTTCCAAGGAGTGGCTGGTGGGTTTGAACCACCAGCCTTCTGGTTAGCAGTCAAGTGCCTATACTACCAGAGTTCCTATTAATCTGCATTGTTAATTCTATGCATTAATCTGCATAGAAATACCTTATTGTTCCCTCAAATTATCGGCTTGGAAGCTTTTGATTAATATACAGTATATAGTTTTTCTTTCTTTTTTTTTCTTTGATCTGCCATTTACCAGCAGTGTGACCTTTTTTGTTGTTGATAATGTACGTAGCAAAATATACATCAGTTCAACAGTTTCTATAGAAACAATTCAGTGGCATTGATTACATGCTTTGAGTTATATGAACTTCGTCACCCTCCTTTTCAGAGTTGTACCTCCCACATTAACATAAATTCACTGCTTCTTAAGCAGGGCTTTGAACTGATTTGAAATGATGCAGTCATGGCCAGTGGACCATACACAGCATACATACCATACACAGCAGTCAAATCTTGTGAGGTTTTGACCCAAATAGGAAATAGGCAGCATTGCCCCACTCAAAGATAGTAGCCTTTTTGAATGTGTGTCAGCCACCATATTTCAGCAGGGCACTGTGTCCTGTTTCCCACTAGAGTCAAAATTCCATACAGGAGATTTGGTTACTGTGCAGCGTGGATGCTCCATTGACCATGACTGAACCAGTTAGAGCTAGTTTAAAACCCTGCCTTTAAGGTTTCTATCTAATGTTTTGAGTTGCTGTTGTCAGTTTGGTCCCATATAGATAGTTCTTAAAAGAGTATAATGGCAAACATTTTTTTTACTAGTTAAGCCAAACTATTGTTTGGTTTTCATAAGACTATAGGGAATATTTTTGGTTTAAGATTTAAATATTACCTGTGGACAAAAGTTCCAAGAGTTCATTCAGCCTCTGTGGCTCCAGAAAGTATGCAATCCATGAGAATATGAAATTCTGTTCTGCATTCTCCCCCTTCTGGTCGGAATTATTGTATAGAATTTTGATAAATGTTCAGTAGTGGTAGCTAGGCACCATCCAGTTCTTCAGGTCTCATGACAAAGGAGGCAGTTGTTCAGGGAGGCAGTTAACCACACATTCCATTTTCTCCTCCTATTCCTGACTCTGTTTCTTCCTCTGTTGCTGTAATTGTGCCTTGGTTGATCCCTAGCAAGCTTTTAAGACCCCAGGCATTATACAACAAGCTAGGAGGCAGAACAGAAGCACTAGACATGTTATTGGGCCAGTTAACTGAGATCTCCCATGAACCATGACCCTAAATCTCCAAACCAAGGAACCAGATCCCATGAGGTGTTTGGTTGTCTATAAGCAGCCTCAGCAGTTAGTTGTTTTTGTTGATGATATTGTTGTAAATATGTTTATCACACAACTTTTGCCAGTTCAACATTTTACAAATGTGCAACTTATCGACAACATTTACATTAATAGACTGTGCAACCCTACCTTAACAGATGCAGGTTTTCCATTGCCATAGACCAAACTCAGTGCTTCATAAGGAATAGCCCCCTGCTTCCTCTCTCCCCTGGTAACTACTAAATATTTGCCTTTTCTTGTCTTTTTTCTTTTTCTTTCTTTCCTTTTCTTTTTTTTTTTTTTT
>NW_006921664.1:4141567-4158167 GCF_000298275.1 Orycteropus afer afer | reverse complement strand
TTTTTTTTTTTTTTAACTGTGATTTGGGTGAAAGTTTACAGGGCAAATTGATTTTCCAAACAGTAGTACATATATATTTTGTTTCGTGACATTGATTGCAATCCCTATAATGTAACAGCTCTCTTCCCACTTCCTCCCTGTAATTAGTTACCTTTCCCTTGTGTCCTTCTCTTCTATTCATTCCTGCCCTCTGAACTATCTGCCTGTGCAAATACTGCCTTTTTTATCTCTCATGATTGATTGTTCTAAGGAGTGGAGTGTACCTATTTGGTATAAATGTTCAACTTATATGCCTGTTTATTGTTTGGCTAGAAGTCACAGGAGTAAGTTCAGTTCCAGGCCTGAAGGGTAACTAGGGGCCATAGTCTTGGGAGTTTCACCAGTCTCTATTAGGCTAGTAAGCCTGGTCTTTTTTATGAGTTTGAGTTTTTCTTGTCTTTTTATATAATTGGGGTCATATAATATTTGACCTTTTGTGATTGACTTATTGCACTCAGCATAATGTCTTCAAGCTCCATCTATATTGTAGCATGTATACAGACTTCACTTGTTTTACTAGCTGAGTGATATTCCATTGTATGAATGTACCATGTTATCTGTGTTCATTCATCTGTTGGTGGACATTAGTTTGTTTCTACCCTTTGGCTATTATGAATAGTACTGCATTGAACATTAGTGTACAAGTCCCTGAGTCTCTGCTTTCAAGTCTTTTGGGTATATACTTAGGAGTGGAAATATGGTAGTTCTATTTTTAGTGTATTTAAGGAACCACAACAAATTTTCTCAAAGGCTATACTATTTTGCATTCCCATCAGTAATTGATAAGGGTTCCAGTTTTCCCACATCCTCAACATTTGTTATTTTCTCTCTCGCTTTCGCTCTCTCTCTCTTTTTTTTTTTTTTTTGGTTATTGTTTTTTTATCTTCGCCATCCTGTTGTTGTTGTTAGGTGCTGTGGAGTCACCTCTGATTCACAGAGACCCAGTGTACAACAGAGCAAAACATTGCTTGGTCTTGCATCATCTTCAAAATCCTTACTATACTTCAGCCCATCGTTGCAGCCACTGTGTCAATCCATCCTGTTGAGGATCTCCCCCCTTTTTCACAGACTCTCTACTTTACCTAGCAGGATATCCTTCTCCAGGGAGTGGTCCCTTCTGACAACATGACCAAAGTAGGTGGGACAAATTCTGGCCTTCTCTCTTCCAAGGAGCTTTCTGGCTGTACTTATTCCAGGACAGATTTGTTGGTTCTTCTGGCAGTCCATGGTGTTTTTGATATTCTTTGCCATCACCACAATTGAACAACATCAACTCTTCTTTGGTCTTCCTTGTTTATTGTCCAGCTCTGACATGCATACGAGGTGACTGAAAGTACCATGGCTTGGGTTAGGCACATCTTAGTCTTCAAGGAGACATCTTTGCTCTTCAGCATTTTAAAGAGGTCTTTTGCAGCAGATTTGCCTGATGCAATATGTCATCTGCTGTCTTGACTGCTGTTTCCATTGATGTTAATTGTGGATCCAAGTAATATGAAATCTTTGATAATGTCAATCTTTTCTTCATTTATCGTGATGTTGCTTATTGGTCCAGTTGTGAGGATTTTCTTTTCCTTTATGTTGAGGGGTAATCCATAATGCAGACTATGGTCTTTTTAATAATCTTCATCAGTAAGTGTTTCAAGTCATCTTCACTTTTAGCAAGCAAGGTTGTGTCGTCTGCATAGCATAGGTTGTTAGTGAGTCTTCCTCCAATCCTGATGTCACCTTCTTCATATAGTCCAGCTTCTTGGATTATTTGCTCAGTATACAGATTCAATAAGTATGGTGAAAGGATACAACCCTGATGCACTCCTTTCCTGATTTTAAACCATCCAGTACCTCCTTGTTCTGTTTCAACGACAGCCTCCTGGTCTGTGTACAGGTTCCTCATGAGCACAATTAAGTGTTATGGAATTTCCATTCTTCTCAATATTGTCCATAATTTGTTATGATCCACACAATTGAATGGTTTTGCATAGTCAATAAAACACAAACATCTGACATCAGCAAAAATCCCTCATTACACGTCCTCTTTTGAATCCAACTTGCATTTCTAGAAGTTTCCTGTCAAAATGTTGCTGCAACTGTTTTTGAAATATCTTTAGCAAAATTTTACATGTGTATGATATTAATGATATTGTTCGATAATTGTCCCATTCTGTTAGATCACCTTTCTTTGGAATGAGTACAAATATGGATCTCTTTCAGTCTGTTGGGCAGATAGCTGTCTTCCAAATTACTGGTCATAGACAATTAAGTGCCTCCAACGTGGCTGCCATTTGTTGAAACATCTCAGTGGGTACTCTATCAATTCCTGGAGCCTTGTTTTTTGCCAATTCCTTCAGTGAAGCTTGGACTTCTTCCTTCAGTATCATTAGTTCTTGATTATATACCACCTCCTGAAATAATGGAACATTGACTAATTCTTTTTGGTACAGTGACTCTGTGTATTCCTTCTATCTTCTTTTGATGCTTCCTGCATCGTTCAATATTTTGCCCATAGAATCTTTCAATATTGCAATGCAAGGCTTGAAGTTTTTCTTCAGTTCTTTCAGCTTGAGAAATGTCAAGCATATTCTTCCCTTTTGGTTTTCTAGATCCAAGTCTTTGCACATTTCATTATAATAATTGACTTAGTCTTCTCGAGCTACCCTTTAAAATCTTCTGTTTAGCTCTTTTATTTCAACATTTCTTCCCTTTGCTTTAGCTGCTGTCCATTTAAGAGCAAGTTTCAATCTCTCTGACATCCATTTTGGTCGTTTCTTCCTTTCCTGTCCTTTTAATGACCTTTTGCTTTCTTCATGTATGATGTCTTGATGTCATCCCACAATTCATCTGGTTTTCAGTCATAGGTGTTCAGTGCATCAAATCTATTCTTCAGATGGTCTCTGAATTCAGTTGAGATATAATTGAGGTCATATTTTGGCTCCTGTGGACTTGTTTTAATTTTTGTCAGCCTCAACTTGAACTGGCATATGCTCATATGCATTGAGCAATTGTTCCACAGTCAGCTCATGGCCTTGTTTTGGCTGAAGATACTGAGCTTATCCATCACCTTTTTTCTCAGATGTAGTTGATCTGATTCCTGTGTATTCCATCTGGTGAGGTCCACATGTATAGGTGCCATTTATGATGTTGAAAAAAGTATTTACAATGAATAAGTTGCAGTTAAATTACCAAATAATTTTGTACAGGTGGAAAGTATACATATAAAATACCCATGTGAAATTCTATCATGTGATCTCTGGCATCATTATTCTATCACCAAGGCTATATTTTCCAACTACTGGTGATTCTTTGTTTCCAACTTTCACATTCCAATCACCAGTAATAATCAATATATCTTGATTGCATGTTTGGTGAACTTCAGATTGCAGAAGTTGGTAAAAATCTTCAATTTCCTCATCTTTGGTTTTGGTGGTTGGTGTATAAATTTGACTAATAGTAGTATTAACTGGTCTTCCTTGTAGGTGTATGGATTCTATCCTATCACTGACAGCATCATACTTCGGGATAGATCTTGAAACATTCTTTGCTACAATTAATGTGACACCATTCCTCTTCAATTTGTCATTCCTGGCATAGTAGATCATATGATTGTCTTATCCAAAATAGCCAATACCAGTACATTTCAGCTCACTAATGCCTAGTGAGCATTAATTATATCAATCTTTATGCATTCCATTTCATTTTTGATAAATTTCTAATTTTCCTACATTCATATTCACAGGTTTCATGTTCTGATTATTAATGGATGTTTGCAGTTAATTTTTTCCATTCTGAGTCATGCCACATCAGCTAATGGAGGTGCAGAAAGCTTTACTCCATCCATATCATTAAGGTTGGCTCTCCTCTGAGGAGGCAGCTATTCCCCAGTCATATTTAGAGTGCCTTCCAACCTGAGGGGCTCCTCATCCGGCACTATATAGGACAGCATTTCAGGGCTATTTGTAAAGTTTTCTAGTAATCTATCAAACAGTGTTTCACTGCTTTTCATAAGGTTTTTGCTGGCCAATTCTTTGCAAAATGGTTGGCCCCTTCCTTCTTCTGAGTCTGTCTTAATCTGGAAGCTCTGCTGAAACTTTTCCACCATGGGTGACCCGGCTGGTATTTGAAATACCAATGGCATAGACTTCAGCTTTACAGCAACATACAAGCCGCCACAGAACGACAAACTGACAGACAAATGGTGTTAGCCATCCCTGTGGAAGTGAAATGGTATCTTATTGTGGTTTTGATTTGCATCTCTCTGCTAGCTAATGATATTGAGCATCTTTTCATGTGTTTGGTGGCCATTTGAATTATCTCTGGTGAAATCCTACTCAAGTCCTTTCTCCATTTTATGATTGGAATATTTGTCCTTTTGTTGTTAAGTGAGACTGTTTCCATGTGTCTTTGATTTTCTTTACTTTTCTCTACTCCAGATGGGTAGAGACCAACAGTTGCACATTAGATGGCCACTCACAAGTTTTTAAGACCCCAGTCTCTACTCACTAAAGTAGAATGTAGAACAGTTTCTTTGTTGACTACATTGTACCATTTGACCTTGATGTCCCCCAGGTCCAACAACTCATTCCTTCATGGTGTTTGGTTTTCATAACTGCCCCCTGCATACTCTATTATGTCCATGGCTATATTTGCAACATATGTAAATATATATGTAGAAATATCCTGTCAAACCTGTATATATTCGTGGGTCTAGTCCCATTCGCCTTCCCATGTTTTTAACATTTTAAGCATCAAATAATTATGTTTTTAAAGCTCTCCAGGGAGAACATTTCTTTCTTTCCACACCAGAACAAAAAAAAATTTTTTACAAATAAGATTTCACAATGTGTTGTTTATGTCATTTAAACAAACTGTATTCTTTCACTCCTTCATGCCTGTTCTGTTTTCCTGTATGACTTTTTTAAGAGGATGGAAATTCACAAATATCAGATAAGATCTTGGGTGGTTAAGGTCCTTTCAAACTCTGAGGGTTTATAATATACTTTCTGTGATACAAAAAGGGAAACAGTTAAATTACCAAATAATTTTGTGCAGGTGGAAAGTGTACATATAAAATACCCAACTATTTACTCAGCCATCAGTAAATATACTTTTTTTATGGTAAATAAAGCATGTTTATTTAACCCAAAATATCTGCTTTAATTATTTTAATATTTAATTTTGAAAAAGTCATTATTGAGGTATTTTACATTATTGTTTGCACTAAGTCTTCAAAATCCCGTGTGTATTTTACTAATAGCACGTCTTTTAGTACACCAAAAAGTGCAAGTTAGTTGGAATGTTGAGAACTAAGAAAACTTAAAGAAACCTTGCATTAATTAAAAAAAACAGTGAGTTGGTATTACTGCACAAAAAGAGATCTAGAGGCTAAATGCAGCAATGATCTACATTTGTATTGCTTATATTTAAAAACATTTTTTAAAAAAAATAATCTTTTATCCCATAGAATCTCTGACTCATAGTGACCCCACCCTCCTTTGGGTTTCCAAGGTGGTATCTCTACAGAAATAGATTGTCCAATCTTCCTTCCAAGGAGTAGCTGGTGGGTTTGAACTGCCAGCTGTCTGGTTTGGAGTCAAATGCCTTAGGCACTATGTCACCAGAACTCTCACTTACAAAATAGGTGCCTCAAAATCCTTATTCTGCAGAGGCACAAAGATGTCAGATGACTTGCTGTGACAGTGCTTCTCCATTCCTTCTCCCTCAAAGTCCCCAAATCATTCTCTTTCCTTTCTGCCCCAGGAGGCCAGCTGACCTCTATAACCCATCCTTTCATTCTGCAGCTTCCACATGGGTTTGGCCAATGGTGGAAGTGTGGGAGGAAGAGAGGTCCTGGAGTATTTATTCTTCAGGTGCCTGGCAGTGGCTGCATTCTGGGATGGGCACAGCAACCCTGGACAGGAGCCTCTCTTTCACAACACCAACCCATGCCAAGCTCATGTACCACAGCCCTCTCCCTGGCCCTTCAGACTGAGGGGTAATGATATCTTCTCACTGTTGCTTGTCCCTAGGTGTGTCACCATCACCTACTGTTTCTCCAATCCTCTTTTATACTAGTAACCAGATGTCATACAGTTGACTTATGGTGACCCCACATGTGTCAGAGTAGAACTGTGCTACACAGGATTTTCAATGGCTGAGTTTTTGGAAGTAGATCACCAACCTGTCTTCCAAGATGCTTGGGGTAGATTTGAACCTCCAACTTTTCAGTTAGCAGATGAGTGTGCTACCATTTGCACCACCGAAGGACTCCCACTCTTCTATGGAACTCTCAAAAAAATTCCTTTTGTCTTTGTGCTTTTCTCTATCAGAATCCTGACTGGTATACTTGCCTATAAAAATCCCAAGAGCAAATGAGTGGTATAGCCAGGATTAAACAGTTAGCTTATGTTATGCTTCTCTTTCCATCTCTCTCTTTCTCCCACATGCAAATTAGAAATTGAACCTTTTTAGATCATGCCAGCAACAATTTAGTGAATTTCATTAACCCAGTAGTTTTCAACTGGCATTTCAGATGCTACAACTAAACTGGAGAAGAGAAGAATGCACTACTGGCATCTAGTGAGACCAGGGATGCTGCTAAACATCTGCCAAAGGAGTCGGGAGGCCGCATCTTCTGACCTCTTCTAACCCCACAAGAAGAAGACAGAATCACCATGAATAGCCCAAGGCCTATTTCTGTGAGGCCAGACATGCTGCCTTCCTCCAGACCATTCATCAACTCTGACACCAATTGTTCCTCCCTCAGTATCCACCACCTTTCTGCTGGGTTCGATAATTCGCTGAAGTGGCCACACAGAACTCACAGATTATAGGGTTTATTAGGGAAGCACCAGGCTATAATTCAAGTTCAGGAGCAACTCTCAGTCTCTCTCAGCCCGTCGTCTCTCAGTCAGCAGTCTCTCTTAGTCTCCCTCCCAGCAGCGTGTCTCTTGATATCTCTTTCTCAGCAGCGCATGTCTCTTGGTGTCTCTCAGTAGCACATTTCTCTCAGTAGCATGTCTTTCTCAGCCAGCAGTCAGAGAGACTCCTTCTGCTTCTAGGAGGGCTCCTTTTGAGCCTGGCAGAGTGGCCAAGCTAACCAATCATAATATCAGAATTCTAAACACCTGAGAGAGAACAAACTTCCCAGAGCATTGCTTTGTGCCACTCGCAACAGAAATACCCCAGGTGGATAACTTTAACAATCAGGAGCTCCTCAGTTACTCATGGCAAATTCCATCATGGAGTTTACAAAGACTTATGGCTAGAAAAGCCATATCAGGTAATTTACTACACTGCAACATCTTATAATGCACACTCCCCATAACAAAGAAGTATTGTAACAGCACAAAAGTACTGTAACAGAGTAAACTACAGCTGTGACCCTCATTCTTTTATCTCCTCAAGAAAGGCTCTCTCAGATGCCTATAATCATTACTCCAAAGTCAGACCATTCACAGAGTATAGGGAAGGGTTAGAGAAAAGGTGACCTTTTCTCTAGTGGTGCCAGGTACTGGCCTGAGAGGCTGGATGGAAATGGTAAAACCAACCCCCAAATCTTGAGTGGATTTCCCTCCCACTGGAGGAAGCCAGGTACTTTGGGGGCCTCTCAAAGAAAACACAGTGTCTACATGGAAAAAAGTCTAAAAATATGTGCATAACTGTCAGTATGTCTCTGAGTGATGAGATTTTATGATTTAGTTTCTTTCTGTTTATCTGTATACCTTATATTTTTAAAATAAAGACTAGTTAACATTCAGATAGTTATTCAAAACTCTAAATAAACAGTTATAAATTAGGCCATATTTACTGACTCCATTTCTTTTAGCCTCAATTGAATAGGCCTTTACACCACAGTATATCAGGGTGCCATAATAATGCAGCACAGAAAATTGTCTTCATATAGCTGAGTTTCAAGAAAGGCTCTGCCTCCTTCAGAGTCATTAATATTTGGGGGATGAATGAATGAATGAAGATACTAAGTATGTTTTACTGTTAAATGACAAGAACTATTTAATTGAGCAGGAGCTCTGGTAGCGTAGTGCCTAAGGCACTTGACTGCTAACCAGAAGGCTGGCAGTTCAAACCCACCAGCCACTCCTCGGAAGGAAGGGTGGACAATCTACTTCCGTAGTGATACTGCCTCAGAAACCCAAGGAGGGGTTGCTATGAGTTGGGTCTGACTTGACAGCACGTAACAACAGCAACAACATTTAACTGAGCAAATTTTACTTTCTGGAGACATTGACATTCAACCAAAAACAACATAGACCTGCATTGTCTTATAAGATAGCCATTAAACACATGAGGCTATTTACATTTAAATTAATAAAAAATAAAATAAAAATCTAGTTCCTTAGTCACAGTAGCCACATTTCAAGTGTTCAGTAGACATACGTGGCTAGTGACTACTGTAATGGACAGCACAAATAATTAACATCATTTCTGTAAATACAAAAAAGTATTCTACTGGACAGTGCTTATATACTTTATTTTTCTCTCACCTGAACTTATTCTTCTTCCTTATTCTTATTTTTCTCTATTACCAATTTCATGTTATATTTATTTTATAACTATTTGTTAGTTTGTTTTTTTTTTTTTTTTTTTTTTTTTTTTTTTTTTTTCTTTTTTTTTTTGCAATTGTCTTACAAGCTACCTTAATTCCTTTGTGGAACAATATGAGGTATCAGTACTTTCGAAATATAAGTAGATATAACCCTGTTGCTACAAGCTCACCCTTCATGTGTTTGACTCTATGGCAGAGCCAGCAGCTCATGCAGTGTAACCATTTGTTTAGAACTCAATTCATTTTCAGGAATGCATTTCCCCTACCACAATGTTATTATCTTTGGATTTTTTTTTTTCTTTCACAAATGAACAGAATCCAACAGCATATTAAAAGAGTCATACACCATGACTAAGTGGGATTTATTCTAGGAATGCAGGGATGGTTCAACATAAGAAAATCAACCAACATAATTCACATCAGTAGAACAGAAAAAGAACTGCATGATCATCTCTATGGGTGCGAAAAAAGCATCTGATAAAACACAACACCCTTTCTTGTTGAAAACTCTAAGGAAGATTGTAATAGAAGGGAAATCCCTCAGTATTATTCAGGGCATGAATGAAAAGCCAATATTATATTTAATGGAGAAATATTGAGACCTTTCCTCTTGAAACTGGGAACAAGACAAGGGTGGGCACTCTCACTAGCTCTATTTAATATTGTATTAGAGGCCTATCCAGAGGAATAAGACAAGAAAAAGAAATAAAAGTTGTTCAGACTGGAAAAGAAGAAGTACAATTATCTCTGTTCACAGATGATCTGATCCTATATATAGAAATCCTGAAAATCCACAAGAAAACTTCTTGAGTTAATAGAAAAATTTAGCACAGTTGCAGGGTACAAGGTCAACAAACAAAAATCACATGGGTTTCTATACACTAGCAATGAGAAATCTGGAGGACAAATTAGGTATACAATACCATTTACAATACCATGTAACAGAATAAAATACCTAGGAATAAATTTAACCAGGGACATGAAGGACTTACACAGTGAAAATTATAAGACACTGCTAAAAGAGATTAAAGAACATTTAAATAAATGGAAAGATGTTCCATATTTATGGATTAGAAGACTTAATATTGTTGAAATATCAATACTATCCAAAGTGATTTATAGATTTAACACAATCCCAATCAAAATTCCAACAGCCTTTCTTACAGAAATGGAAAAACAAATCCTCAACTTTAAATACAATGGCTGCTTTCAGCCAAGATCCATCTCACATTAGCAATTATGTCCCTCATTCCACATCCAAGAAATATATAATTTAGGCTGATTTAAAAACTAGAAGCTCAAAAAAGGAAGTTAAAAATCTAAAAGAAGACTTCTGGTAAGATGGAGGAATAGGCAGACAAGCGACACAGACTCTCTTCAACAAAGAGAAGAAAAACCAATTGACAAAGATACAGAAGATAATCCTGTAACCCTGAGCTTTGAAAGGAACTATACAGAAGTGGATTAGGCACCAACTAGTGGAAAAACCTGAACAAAAACAGTGAATACAGAGACGGTTGGAGCTCTAGACTGTCAGCTACTCTGACAAAACCAACAGCCTGAATATTTCCAAGTGGTTATGGGACCTGAGAATTGACCCAAAGATCAGTCCTGGTCATGAAGGGCTGCAGGGACAACTGCTCTGGTGCCCTATGACTAGGAAGGGAAACAGCAAGGAGGGAGACAACCTGAGCTGTGGACTTTCTGCTGTCCAGAGAGCACAGCCATTTTTATTGATTACATGTGGCAGCCATTTTGAATGTTTACAAGTGGCAACCACTTTGGATATTAAAGTGATAGCATTCTCATTCAGGTACCAGGGACCTAAGAACAAGCTCTGTTTGCCAGGGTTGGCAAGGACATACGAGAGGCTGACAAAGGAAAGGAGACAGTGGTAAGTGTATAAGTGCTGTCAACTAGTGAATAAAGGAGCACAGTACAGTACCCTGCCTGTATAGATAACACACAAACAAAACAAAGAAAACGAAAATTGTGGGCAAGTCACTCCAACATATAATCACCATTTAAATATAAACACAAAAACTTCACAATGCCTCAGAGAAAACAGAGCATCACAGTACACACAAAGAAGCAAGATGAAGCAGGAGAAACAAGGGACCAGGCTACAGACCCAAAACACATCCCTGAGGAAGACACAGCATTGGAACTCCCTGATGAGGAATTCAGAAGAATTGTATTTAGGTATCTTCAAAGGACTGAGAGACAAACCAAGGAAAACACAGACAAAATCCTGGAAGAATTTTGGAAGAAAATACAAGAACAAAATGACAAAATAAATGAAGGGTTAGATATGATTCTAAATCTACAGATAGAAATCCAGAAGATTAATATTAAATTGTCAGAAATAGATAACACATTGAAAGGGCAAAGGAGTAGAATTGATGCAATGGAAGACAGACTTAATGAGATTGAAGACAAATACCTGAATACTTCTTAGGAAAGGGATCAATCAGAAAAAAGATCAAAACAAAATGAAGAAAGCCTAAGGTTCATGTGGAATACCATCAAAAGGAATAACCTACGTATCATTGGAATTCCAAAAAGGAAGAGAAAAATGAAACCACTGAGAAAATTGTCCAAGATTTGTTAGAGGAGAACTTCCCTGATATGATGAAAGATGATACTATATCCATTCAGGAAGCTCCATTGAACCCCAAACAGGATAGACCCCAAAAGAAAAACACCAAGACATATCATCATGAAAATCACCAAATCCAAAGACAAAGAATTGTGAGAGCAGTACGGGAAAAGCGAAAAGTTACCTACAAGGGGCAACCAATAAGACTAAGCTTGGATTTCTCAACAGAAACCATGCAGGCGAGAAGACAGTGGGGTGGTATATATAAAACCCTGAAAGAGAAAAATTTCCAACCAAGAATTATATACCCAGCAAAATTGTCTCTCAAATATGATGGTGAAATTAGGACATTTCCAGATAGGCAGAAATTAAGGGAATTTGTTAAAACCGGACCAACCTTACAAGAGATGCTAAAGGGAGCCCTTTGGACAGAGAAGCAACAACAACCTATGACAACTGACCATTAACACACATGATGATATAACCCAGAAACCAATCCAGCTATGGAAGTATTCAAAGTAAACAAGCCTACAAGATTGTAAATAGGGAATCAGAAACATCAACCAATAAATGAGGACAACTATAAACCGAAAAGAGGGAAAAAAAAATCTATGTCGTTACAGAACTTCTAGATGGTAGGGAAGTCAAGACAACTGCAAGATAGAACGGACTATTCTAAACTTGGGAAGGAAACTATAAATCACAGGGTAACCTCAAAAAAAATGATAAACTTTCAAATCAAAATAAAAAAGAGGACCAGCATAAATATTCAGCAAATACTAAAACAATAGCAATGAAGGAAGTGATAACATGACTCATAAAAAAAACGAGCTCAGCATAGAAAGTTATATGGAACAAAGAAATCAACACAATGAAAAAGCACATGACAAAAATAAGAGCAACAAATTCATATTTGGATAATTACATATCTGGCAAGGGACTTATCTTTAAGATTGATGGAAAACTTCAACGCCTCAACACCAAAGGAATTAACAATCCAATTGAAAAATGGGTAGAAGACATGAATAGACACTTCACCAAGGAGGATAATCAGGTGGTCAGCTAATACATGAGAAGATGCTCACAACCATTGGCCATCAGAGAGATGTAAATCAAAACAACAATGAGATATACCGTCTCACCCCAGCACTGATGGCAAAGTTCAGTGAGACAGAAAATAACAAATGCTGGTGGGGATGTGGAGAGATTGGGACTCTCATACACTGCTGGTGTGACTGTGAAGGGACCCAACCACTGTGGAAAGCAATATGGCAATTCCTTAGAAAGTTGGACTTGGAGATACCATTTGACCCAGCAATCCCATTACTAGGTATATGGTATATATCCTAGAGAGGTGAGAGCCAGGATAGGAACAGATGCATGCACACTCATGTTCATCATAGCACTATTTACAATAGCAAAAAGATGGAAACAACCTACGTGCCCATCAGTGGAAGAGTGGATGACCAAACTATGGTATATGCACATACTGGAATGCTGTGCAGCACTAAAGAATAATGTAGAGTCTGCAAAACACCGCATAATATAGATGAATTTGGAGGACATTATGCTGAGTGAAATAAGTCAATCACAGAAGGACAAATATAGTATTAGTTCATTGTTGTGGAGGGTCAAGGAAAGGTTTATGTATGGAGGGAAACACTCTTTGTTGGTTGCCAGGGGTGGGAGGGAAGGGGAGGGAACACTGCAAAAAAAAAAAAAGATGCATTGATCCATGTCACTTTAGTTTTGTGTATGTCACTTTACATAAATTATATTTCAATAAAAATGCATTTAAAAAATCTAAAAATAAATGTATGTTTCTAAGTGTTTTGGAAACACTTTTGTGACCATCATACTAAAGGTCAGAAAACCTAGAGCCTGTTAGTGTTTGACCATTTGATAACAAAACCATCTGAAAAATACAGCTAAGTCTTGTTTTAGGCTTAGGTCTAAGATCTTTTAGATATTAAAATATAGCATACAAATCTTCCTACATTCTCCTCAAACATTAACTGATCTTGGCAGAATGATGGGAAGAAAAATTGTGTGATAGGCCAGAAAGTGTTCAAAGGTGGAGTTAGATTACACCTAGCCTGTGGTATCCCACCTCTCCAACATTACCATCTTATAACAAGAGTTGATAGTGGAAGGTTCTGGTAGGGCTCAAAGCTCTGTGGGCATCAACCAGGTTAGCCTAGGTGGATGTTCTTTATAAATAACAATGCCCAACACATGTGAAGAAATACTTGGCCACTGATTATATTCATCCTAATGAATTCATCCCTTATGTGGTGGGATTCTTTCTCAGGCATATGCATGTCTACAGATATGTTTTTTGTTTTCCTTTTCTTTTTTCCAGGTCCTCAGGGAGAGCATTAACATTCATAAGTAATGTATGCTGCTTATAGGAAAACTTTTCTGTATTTTTTTTTTTTTTTTTTTTTTTTTTGAGAAGGGCAAAGGACTCAGCAATTTAATGATTCTCCTGAATATGGTTTGAGGACACATTCCCTGAGGACTCACCTTTACTGGGGAGGTGGGATATGAGGACAGAATTAGGAAACAGTAGTATTACTAGGTGAGGGCTTGCATAAATTTGTAATTTTGACAGATATTACTCAACTTCACTCCATACAGATGATCCCCACTTATAAACCCATAAAACCACACCCATTGCTATCAGGTTAATCCTGACTCACAGTAATCCCATAGGACAGAGCCTTGGGAATTTCTCCATAGGGTTTCCAAGGCTGAAATATTTATGGAAGCAGACTGCCACATCTGTCTTCTGTGGAACACCTGGTAGATTCAAATTGCCAATCTTTTAGTAGCATCCTAACATTTTAACCACTGTGCCACTAGGGATCTTTTTCCCCACTTATAACTACTAACTACTCATTGCCATAGAGTCAGATCCAACTCATAGCAATCCCTCCTTGGTTTTCCAAGGTGGTATCACTACGGAAGTAGATTGCCCAGCTTTCCTTCCAAGGAGTGGCTGGTGGGTTTGAACCACCAGCCTTCTGGTTAGCAGTCCCTCACTTACAGTCTCCCAGTAATATCAGAAAGTGGATTCTTTCCACATTGTCATCAACACTGGGACTTCTGGTAAAATGGAGGATTAGGCAGACAAGTGACACAGACCCTCTTCAACAAAGAAAAGAAAAACTAATTGACAGAGATACAGAAAATAATTCTGGAGCCCTGAGCTTTGAAAGGAACAATACAGAAGTGGATTAGGCACCAACTAGTGGAAAAACCTGAACGAAAACTTTGAGTACTAAGATTGTCAGAGCTATGGACTGTCAGCTACTCAGACAAGACCAACAACCTGAATATTTCCAAGTGGTGTTGGGACCTGAGAATTGACCTAAAGATCAGCCCTTGTCTCAAAGGGCTGCAGGGATGACTGCACTTGTGACCTATAACTAGAAAGGGAAACAGCAAGGAGAGAGACAACCTGAGCTGTTGACTTCCCGCTGCCTGGAGGTCGCAGTCATTTTGATTGTTTACCCACGGCATCCATTTTATTTAAAAATTTTAAATATTTTCAGATATTTAAAGTGACCAAGGGTGCAGCCATTTTGAATGTTTACCAGTGGTGGCCATTTTGGATATTTAAAGTGACCGAGGACGCAGCCATTTTGAATCTTTACAGGTGGCAGCCAGTTTGGATTTTAAAGTGATAGCATTCTCATTCGGATTCCAGGGACCTAAGAATAGGCTCTGTTTGCCAAGGTTGGCAGGGACATACAAGAGGCTGACAAAAGGAAAGAAGACAGGTAGTAGTGTATAAGTGCTGTCAACTAGTGAATAGAGGAGCACAGCACAGTACCCTGCTTGCATAGTTAAATACAAACAAAACAAAATTAAAATTGTGGGCAAGTCACTCTAACATACAATCACCAATTAAATATAAACACAAAAATGTAACAATGCCTTGGAGGCAACAGAGCATCACAGTGCACACAAAGAAGCAAGATAAAGCAGAAAAAACAAGGGACCAGGATACAGACCCAAAACACATCCCTGAAGGAGATGCAGCATTGGAAATCCCTGATAAGGAACTCAAAAGAATTGGATTTAGGTATCTTTAAAGGACTGAGACACAGATCAAGGAAAACACAGACAAAACCCTAGAAGAATTTCAGAAGAAAATACAGGAACAAAATGACAAAATAAATGAAAAATTAGAAATGATTCAAAATCTATAGGTAGAAATCCAGAAGAGTAATAGTAAATTGTCAGAAATAGATAACACATTGAAAGGGCAGAGGAGCAGAATTGAACCAATGGAAGACAGAATTAGGGAGATTAAAGGCAAATACCTGAATACTTCTTTGGAAAGGGATCAATCAGAAAAAAAGATTAAAACAAAATGAAGAAAGCCTAAGATTCCTGTGGAATACTATCAAAATGAATAACCTACATGTCATTGGAATTCCAGAACAGGAAGAGAAAAATAAAACCACTGAGAAAATTGTCCAAGATTTGTTGGAGTAGAACTTCCCTGATATGATGAAAGATGAGAATATATCCATTCAGGAAGTCCAATGAATTGCGAACAGGATAGACCCCAAAAGAATATCACCAAGACCAAAGACAAAGAAAGAATTATGAAAGTGGCATGAGAAAAACGAAAAGTTACCTACAAGGGGCAGCCAATAAGACTAAGCTCAGATTTCTCAACAGAAATCACGCAGGTGAGAAGACAAAGGGATATTGTTGTTGTTATGCGCCATCGAGTCAGCTCTGACTCATAGCAACCCCTCCTTGGGTTTCCTAGGTGATAACACTACAGAAGTAGGATTGTCCAACCTTCCTTCCGAGAAGTGACTGGTGGGTTTGAACTGCTAGGCTTCTGGTTAGCAGTCAAGTGCCTTAGGCACTATACTACCAGAAACACTTAAAAAGAAAAATTTCCAACCAAGAATTATGTACCCAGCAAAATTTTCTCTCAAATATGATGGTGAAATTAGGACATTTCCAGATAAGGGAATTTGTTAAAACCAGACCAACCTTGCAAGAGATGCTAAAGAGAGCTCTTTGGACAGAGAAGCAACAACAGCCAACAACAACTGACCATTTACACACTTGATGACAAAACCTAGAACCAACCCAGCTATGGAAGTACCCAAAGTAAATAAGCCTATAAGATTGTAAACAGGGAACCAGAGACATCAATTGACAAATGAGGACAACTACACACCAAAAAGAGGGAAAAAAATCTATGTCGTTACAGAACTTCTAGATGGTAGGGATGTCAAGACAACTACTAGGTAGAACGGACTGTTCTAAACTTGGGAGGAAAACTATAAATCACAGGGTAACCTCAAAGAAAAATGATAAACCTTCACATCAAAATAAAAAAGAGGACCAACACAAATATTTAGCAAATACTA
>NW_006921664.1:4133261-4141177 GCF_000298275.1 Orycteropus afer afer | reverse complement strand
AAATAACAAATACTGGTGGGGATGTGGAGAGGTTGGGACTCTTCATACACTGCTGGTGGGACTGTGAAGTAATACAACAGCTGTGGAAAGCAATATGGCGATTCCTTAGAAAGCTGGAATTGGAGATACCATTTGACCCAGCAATCCCATTACTAGGTATATATCCTAGAGAGGTGAGGACCAGGACAGGAATAGATATATGCACATTTATGTTCATCGCAGCACTATTAACAGTAGCAAAAAGATGGAAACAACTTATGTGCCCATCAGTGGAAGAGTGGATAACCAAAGAATGGTACATACACATAATGGAATGCTATGCAGCACTAAAAAATAATACAGAGTCTGCAAAACACCATATAATATGGATGAACTTGCTGAGTGAAATAAGTCAATCACAGAAGGACAAATATAGTACTAGTTCATTGTTGTGGATGGTCAAGGAAAGGTTTATATATGGAGGGAAACTTTCATTGTTGGTTGCCAGGGGTAGGAGGGGAGGGAAGGAAATACTGCAAAAAAAAAAATGCATCTACCCATGTCACTTTAGTTTTGTGTATTTCACTGTACATAAATCATATTTCAATAAAGTGCATTTAGAAATAAAAACAAAACATTTTCACCAACACCTGTGCCAAACATTTTGATATCTGCCAGTCAGGTGGGGCATTGTGATGAAGTCATAACTTGCCCACTGTCATCATGCCTGAGATTGAGCATTGTTTCAGCTGATTTAAGAATCACCTAAATTCCTTTTTTTGAAAACCAGGGAGCATTTTAGAACTGGAACAAACCTTATAGGTCAAGTCCAACCCCTCTCACCTAAAGAGGAGGGAAGCTGGTTTCTTGGCTAGTCCATAGCTGAAACAGGACTAACCACTTTGACCAAAAAAAAAAAAAAAAACCAAAAACCTCACTTGGGTGAATGTAAGAGCCCATAAAGGTCTCCAGTGCAATTTGTTGTTTGTTCTAGAACCAGAAAGTCTGGAACTTACCATGCAGTGCTACAGCAACTTGGCTATGAGGCCTTGGGCCACTGCTCTTTGAACTTCACCTACTTCATTGTAAAATGGAACTAAAGCTGCTTTTTTTTTTTTTTTTTTTTTGCAAAGTTGTGTGGATTAGAAGGAGCCTTGGCACAATGGTAAAAGATCTTGTCAGTGGTTCAAACCCACCAGCCACTCCACGGAAGAAAGATTTGGCAGTCTACCTCCATAAAGATTTACAGTCTTGGAAACCCTATAGGGCAGTTCTACTCAGTCCTATAGGATTGTTATGAGTCACAATCAACTCAGCAGCCGTGGGTTTGGTGGGTTTTGGTGCAGATTGGAGTTAATGTTAGAAAATGACCGACAAAGTAGGTGTATATATTTTGTCATCTTTTTTTATACTTGTGCATTTTGTTATCTGACTTTTTTACTCATGTCACCAAATCAAAAAAACTGAACTCCCTGCTGTTGAGTCATATCTGACTCATAGCGACTCCTCCTTGGGTTTCTGAGGCAGTTCTGAAAAATAGTAAAACAAGCACAGTATGTTCAGGGCTTCCAGATAGTAAGGGGATGGCAGCCAGATATGTGCTTTCTGGGGAGCTCTGTGGCTTCCAGACCTGTGCCCAACACTTGTCCTGGTTTGGTTCTGGCTCAGGTTTCCCCTGGCTTAGCTATTAGTGTCTATTATACTTCTGAGGTATTTTCTGCATACCATACATTATGTCCATACTGACTCCTATGGATCTGAGAATAAAGATTGCTCACTTTGTCACACTCTGCTTTTCAGAGTTAGTCTTCTAGGAAGTTCTCTTTTTCAGATTTCTCAGAAAACCTAAAAAACTCAAAATTGCAGAAGGAAAAAGAGCATGTGTGCTGGCCAGACCAAGTCATGAGACCTACTCTCAAAGCAAGAAGGAGAGATGGGGCGAGAGGGAGAGGGAAACTACTGAAAACATGTTATCTCATAGCTCATAAGATTGTTGTAGGTGTACTTAAGGTGCAAAGAGTCAAAGCTTTTTCTTGTAGTAATGGTTACTTTACTGAGTCTAGGAGCTCTGGTGGCATATTGGATAAGGCTCTTGACTGCTAACCATAAGGTTAGTGGTTCAAACCCACCAGCTGCTCTGCAGAAGGAAGATGGGGCGATCTACTTCTGTAAAGATTTACAGCTTGGAAACTCAGTGGGGTTGCTATGAGTAGGAAAAGACTCAATGGCAGAGAGTTTGATTTTTTGGTTTTCTAGTGGTATAGTGTTTAAGCGAGTGCCTAAGGCATGATAGCTAACTAGAAGGCTGGCAGTTCAAACCCACCAGCCACTCCTCAGAAAGAAGACTGGGAAATCTACTTCCATAGAGATACCACCTTGGAAACCCAAGGAGGCGTCACTATGAGTAGGAATCGACTCAACAGCAGTAGGTGAATGGTTAAGCACGTAGTTGCTAAATGAAAGCTTGGTGGTTTGAACTCACCAGATGCTGTGCAGGAGAAAAGACCTGGTGATCTGCTCCTGTATAGATGACAGCCTTGGAAACTCTACTGGACAGTTCTGTTCTGTCCTCTAGGGTTGCGATAGGATTGCAGTGAGTTGGAATTGACTTGACGGTAAGGGTTTTTTTGGTTATTTCGTTGAAGTCCCTGAGTGGTCCAAATAGTTAAGTGATTGCCTGAAAGGTTGGTGGTTCAAGTCTACCTAGAGGTGCTTCGGAAGAATGGCCTAGTGATCTACTTCTGTACAATCAGCCACTGAAAACCCTACAGAGCATAGGTCTACTCTGATACACATGGAGTCACCATGAGTTGACTGGTTATTTCATTCTTATTTGTGGTTATCATCTTTATGCTTTACTCTTACTATATTTTGACAGAGAAGAAAGAAGGTTGAATGCACGGCTAAGTCTAGGAACCAGGGCTGCCACAGCTGTGGTTCTCAGAGTCAGGGGGGCCCCACTTCTTCCCGGTGAGTTCTTAGCGGTCATTTGTTGGGCATTGCCCAGGTGAACCACCCTTGTTCCCTCTGATTGTTCCCTCACCCACCCCTAGTCTGCCCAAGATGTAGATTAAATAAACTGGCAATTGAAGCAATGCTGAGAAATTAACAGGAAAATTCATCCTCATGAGCCTCTTTGTTGTGCTCTTGATTCTTAGAGTGTTTCTCCAGGTATGGTTTTCTGACCAAGCTGCATAGAATACCCCAGATGCCTGTTGAACATGTAGGTTCTTACCTCCACTTCAAGCCTTCTGAATCAGAATCTCTGGGGGTGGAACCCAGAAATCTGCATTTCCAACAAACAGTCCCAGGAGTACAGTAAGTTGGGAAACACTGTTGTTGTACCTTACTGGCTCCTCATTTTCTCCCTTCTCCTTATCTCTCCCTTTTTTTCCTTCACTCCTTTTGACTCCTGCTCACGTGTCCTCCTTCTTTCTTATGAACACTCAGGGTCTGGAGTACAATAAAATATTCTTTAACATAATAAATTGAAAGCCCTCTGGAAACTCAGCTAAGAGGGAGAAAAAAGAGGTATACATTTCTTCCTGGTATTAACTGCTGTTGAGTCAGCCCTATACAACAAAACAAAGTATTACCTAGTCCTGACCATCCACATGATGGGTTGTGGATCAGACCATTGTGATCCATAGAGTTTTCATATCCTGATTTTCAAGAGTAGATTGCCAGGTCTTTCTGTCCAGTTTATCTTTGTTTGAAAAATCCAGTGAAATCTGTTCAGCATCATAGCAACACACAAGCCTCCCCTGACAGACGGGTGGTGGCTGTGCATGAAATGGATTGGCTGGGACTCAAACCCAGGTCTCCTCATCAAGTTCAATTGCCATAGCATATTACAGAAAAGCATTGTCCTATCTCCTACTTTGGTAAGTAGCAACTAGGGTCTTAAACGCTTGCAAGTGACCATCTATATGGAATGATGAGTCTCTCTTCGTCCAGAGCAAAGAAGAATGAAGACAACCAAAGATTCATGGAAACCATTAGTCCAAGGGACTGGTACACCATACGATTCTCAGCCTATATGACCATGAGACTAGAAGAACTAGATGGTGTCCAGCTACCACTGCCAACCACTCAGAGGGGGATCAGTATGGGAGATCCTGGGTGTAGTGGGAGAACGAAGTGGAACAAAATACAAAATCATTTAAAAAAAAGAACAGTTTTGCTTGTCTGATAGAGCCTGATGAGACACCTGAGACTATGGCCCCTAGTTAACCTTCAGATCTGGAACTGAACTCACTCATGTAGCTTCCAGCCAAACAATAGATAGGCATATGGGGTGAACATTTACATCAGGTAGATACACTCCTTAGAGTGATAAATCATGGGAGAATAGAAGGCCAGCGTTTGCACAGGGAGACAGCTAGGGGGATTGGACTGCATAGGAGGGGAAGACACAGAGAAGAGGTAACTATGAGGAGGAAGTGGGAAGAGAGCTGTTACATTGTGGGGAATTGCAGTCAATGTCATGAAGCAATGTGTATGAACTGCTGTATGGAAAATGAATTGCTCTGTAAACTTTCACTCAAATCACAATACAATTTTTTTTTATTATTTATTGTGATTTGGGTGAAAGTTTACAGAGCAAATTCACTTTCCATACAGCAGTTCACATGTACTTTGTCTCATGACATTGACTACAAGTTACCACAATGCAACAGCTCCCCTCCCATTTCCTCCCCATAGGTACCACTTCCCTGTGCTCCCCTCCCACTTCCTCCCCATAGGTACCTCCTGCCCCTGAGTGGTCTCCTTGTGCATAAACAGCCCTTCTTTCTCCCATGGTGGTTCTCTCCAAGGAGTGTATCTACCAGTGTAAATATTCACCTCATATGCCTGTCTTTTGTTCTGCTGAAAGCCACAGGTGTGGGTTCAATTCCAGACCTGAAGGGCAGCTAGGGATCATAGTCTCAGAGGTTCCACCAGACTCTATCAGACCAGCAAACCTGGTCCTCCTTTTTTGTTTCCAATTGATTTTGAGTTTTATTGCACATTGTTCTCCCTCTCTATCCAGGATCTCCTACATTGATCCTCCTCCGCGTGGTTGACAGTGGTAGCCAGGCACCATCTAGTTCTTCTGGTCTCATAGTCATATAGGCTGAGCATCGCATGATGTACCAGTCACTTGGACTAATTGTTTCCATGAATCTTTGTTTTTCTTCATTCTCCTTTGCTCTGGATGAGGAGATACCCATCATTGCACCTAGATAGCTGCTTGCAAGCTTTTAAGATCCCAGTCACTACACACCAAAGTAGGAGGTGGAATAATGTTTTGTGTAGTATGTTATGCCAATTGAGCTTGATATCCCCTGTAACTATGGTCCCAAGCCCACAGGTTCAACTACTCACTCCCTTTGAGTAGCTGGCTGTGACCAAGAAGTGACTACAACCTTGTTCCTTGTCAGCTCTATTATACACCTGGAAATTCTTACAAAACATACAAATACACTTGTAGAACCATTGTCTGCCAACCCTATACATGGTCTTGGGTACACTCCCCACTGCATTTGTTGTTGTTGTGTGCTGTCAAGTCAGCCCCAACTCATAGTGACCCCTCTTTGGGTTGCTGAAGCAGTATCACTGCGGAAGTAGATTGCCCAACCTTCCTTCCAAGGAGTGGCTGGTGGGTTTGAACCGCCAGCCTTCTGGTTAGCAGTCAAGTGCCTTAGGCACTATGCTACCAGAGCTCCTAAAAAACGACATAGCACAGGCACAACTGCATAGACATACCTAACCTAATCATTTAACCTGTCCACCCATCTATCCACCCATATACCCATGTTTGCCTTCTTTGACAATGCAGTACTACATGTGCAAAAGGGTTCATCTTTGTTGTCTGTACCTCCCCTGTACCTCTCTCTGTCTTCTTCTTCCTCAATGCTACCATGTTGATCACTCACATTTGGTACATTGCCCTTCACTTCACCCAAATCAATACTTGTCTCTACCTATCTAATAGTGTCCCCTCCACTCCCCTCCCACCCCTGGTAAGCAACAAAGAAAATTTCCTTCCATATCTAAATCTTTCTTTGACTTTTTACAATAACGGACTAATACAATATTTGTCCTTCTGTTATTGACTTATTTCACTCAGCATGATGTCCTCCAAGTTCATCCACGTTATGCAGTGTTTTGCAGATGCTATGTTATTCTTTAGGGTTGCATAGTGTTGCATTGTTTGTATGTACCATAGTTTGGTTACCTGTTCCTCATTTGATGGACACATAGGTTGTTTCCATCTTTTGGCTACTGTAAATAGTGTTGCGATGAACATGGGTGTGCATATATGTCTGTTCTTGTTCTGGCTCTCACTTTAGGATATATACCTAGTAATAGAATGGCTGGGTCAAAGGGTATTTCTAATTCCAACTTTTGAAGGAATCGCCATCTGATGTCCACAGTGGTTGTATCATTTGACAGTCCCACCCACAATGCATGAGATTCCCAATCTCTCCACATCCTTATAGCATTTGTTATTTTCTGTCTTGTTGAACTTTGCTACTAGTGCTGGGGCAAGATGGTATCTCATTGTTGTTTTGATTTGCATCTCTCTAATGGCTAATGATTGTGAGTATTTCTTCATATGTTTGTTGTCTGCCTGAATACCCTCTTTGGTGATGTGTCTATTCATGTCTTTTCCCCATTTTTTAATTGGATTATTTTTCTTTTTGTTATTGAGGTGTTGGAGTTTTGTATAAATTCTAGAGTTAAGTCCCTGGTCAGATATGTGATTGCCAAATATTTTTTCCCAGTCTGTAGGTTCTCTTTTGACTCTTTTGGAGAAGTCTTTGGAAACACATAAAAATTTAATTTTTAGAAGGTCCCACTCATCTAGTTTCTCTTCTACTGTTTGTGCATTTTAGATTATGCTTGACAGTCTATTTATGCCATAAATAGGGCTCCTATATTTGCCTTATTTTTCCTTGAGGAACTTTATAGTTTTAAGTTTTACAGTTAAGTCTTTGATCCATCTGGAGTTAGTTTTAGTGTATGGTGTGAGGTATGGATCTTGTTTCATTTTTCTGCAAATGAATATCCAGTTTTGCCAGCACCATTTATTAAACAAATGTTCTCTTCTCCATTTAATGGATTTTGGCCCTTTATCAAAGATCAGCTGACCATAGGTCGATGGATCTATTTCTGGGTTCTCAATTCTATTGCATTGGCCTATGTATCTGTCATTTACCAGTACCAGGCAGTTTTGACTACTGTGGCTGTATAGTAGGTTTTGAGATTTGGCAGTGTGAGACCTCCTACTTTGTTCTTCTTCTACAGTGCTTTGCTCATTTGAGGTCTCTTTCCTTTCCATATAAAGTTAGTGATTGTTTTTTCCATATCCCTAAAAAATGTTGATGGGATCTGGATTGGGATTGCATTGAATGTATAGATTGCTTTGGGTAGAATGGACATTTTCACAACATTCAATCTTCTTATTCATGAGCATGGTATGTTCTTCCATTTTTGTAGATCTCTTATGGTTTCTTGAAGTAGTCTTTTATAGTTTTCTTTGTACTGGTCTTTTGTGTCCCTGGTAAGGTATATTCTCAAGTATTTTATTTTTTTGGTAGCTATTGTAAATGGTATTGCTTTCCTTATTTCTCTTTCAGCATTCTCTTTGCTGGTGTAGAGGAATCCAACTGATTTTTGAAGGTTGATGTTATATCCTGCCATGATGCTAAATCTCTCTAGTAGATTTTTGACTGGGTCTCTTGGGTTTTCTAGGTATAGGATCATATCATCAGCAAATAGGGATAGTTTGACTTCTTCCTTACCAATTTGGATGCTTTTGATTTCCCTTTCTTGCCTTATGGCCAAGGCTAGGACTTCCATTACAATGTTGAATAGAAGTGGTGATAGAGGGCATCCTTGTCTGATTCCTGTTTGCAAGGGGAATGGTTTCAGTCTCTCTCCATTGAGAA
>NW_006921664.1:4122940-4132642 GCF_000298275.1 Orycteropus afer afer | reverse complement strand
GTCCCTAGAGCCTGGCACTTTGAACTTGGACTTAAAGCCTCCAAATTGTAAGAATAAACTCCTGTTTGTTAAGACCATCCCATTTGTGGTATATTCTTGTCAGAATGACACTAGGTAACCAGAACGACATTGATTGTTTTTCTAATGTTGAACCATCCTTGCATACCTGATATGAACCCAACTTGCTCATAATATATTATTTTTTGGATAAGTTGTTGGAGTCTCTGTGCTGGGATTTTGTTGAAGATTTTTGCATCTATATTCATGAGGGATAATGGTCTGTATTGTACCTTTTGAGTGATGTCTTTGCCTGGTTTTGGTATCAAGGTTATGCTTGCTTCATAAAATGAGCTAGGGAGGATCTCATCCCTTTCTGTGTTTTGGAATAGTTTGAATTGGATTGGTGTCAGTTTTTCTCTGAATGTTTGGTAGAATCCTCCAGTGAAACCATCTGGGCCGGGCCTTTTTTTGTTTGTAATTTTTTTGTGACCTTTTCAATTTCTTCTTTTGTTATGGATCTGTTCAACTTTTCCACATCAGTCTGTGTTAGTTTAGGTAAGTGGTATGAATCACAATACAAATTTTTAAAAAATAAATTTAAAAAACCCAGGTCTCCTACATGGAAGGCAAGAATGCTACCACTGACCCACCACTGCCCTGTTGTATATTTATTACTCCTTGGTTGTTCCTATAAAAGAAAGCCACATACACAGCTGTCCTCTCCAAGCATCAGCTTTGGAAAGTACATGGTTCTTTTAAGCATGTAGAGGCATCGCATTAACAGGTACTATTCTGGTATAGGAGATGGTCCAGGGTGCTTGGAAATGTCTTTCTTTAGAGAAGCTGCTGGTGTGAAATCTCAAGGAAGTCAGCCACCACCAGCCTCAGAGCCAGGCATTGGCCCAGTTGCCCTTGCTGAAATGTATTCAGGGAGATGGGACAGGAAGCTGTAGTGAAGAAAGTGCAGTGACAAAGGGGGACATCTGCCTGGGGTTTGGAATGGTGCCATCAGGGTCCTAAACCTCTGCTTTTTTCTTTTAGGTACTGAAGGAAGAGGCTGAGATGATGAACTTGGAGGTGAGTTCTTTATGAGGATTTGTTTAAGGAGTGAATTCCTGGAAGAGCCCCTTTTTTTCTCTGCACAAAGTATACTTTCTCCCACAGAGCTTGCAAAAATATCAGCTCGTACTGGAAAACATTTTCCCTCTAACCTGCTGCCATGTGGGTGACTCTGGGTGATATGGGAAGAGTTAAGCCCCTCTGAATTCTTATCTGAGCTTCCACCTTCAGTTAGATTAGGCCTTACCCACTATAGCTAATCCTGAAACAACACTCATAGGCTGGGGTGTGGGTGCTGGGCCAGAAGCCCTGTCTTGTGTTATTCTGGGGACACTTAGCTGTGGTTACAAAGAACTTTCCCTGCATTGACTCCTTAGCATCTCTCTCACTTATACTACCACTATTAATTGAACTAAGTTGAGCCTCTTGGTCCCTTTGTTTTTTCCTGATCATCAGTTCCCTCCCTTTTTCACTCCCTTCCAAGTCCGGCCTTCTTTCTGGTGTCTTACACTTCAATTACCAGTGTGCTAATGGCTTGAAATCCTTTTCTTCTCCTGTCTATCCACCATGGCAAATCCAGAGGTGGTCCCCACAGGGCAGTGGGTGTGGGCAAGTGGCACAGCTTCATGCTTGCTATAGCTGGCAAAAGTCTCAAATCCTCATCTGAGCTCTCAGCTCTTCCTGCCAGGTCCCTTCAAAGCTCCAGGGGCCCCACATCTTGTTGTCCTCAACAAGGATTTTAAGTCATCATCACTATCTCTAAACTCTGTCCTGTTCTTCTCATCTCCCTCCTCACTCTTAGCATCTGGATCATCTTTTAGTTTATGGAGAAAAATTAGAAGCAACAGGCATTATCTCCCTCAATTCCTGCCTCCCCATTTGTCTGGTTCCTCCTGTCACTGTGGAAGAGAAGCTTACCAGTGAGAGCATTCTAGGCACCCAACTCAATGTGGCTTTTATCCTGGAAGTCAAGGCAGAGGGTAGGTTTGAAGGCTGATCCAGCAGCTCAGATTTGCATCAAGAACCCAGGATCTTTTCATCTCTCTGCTCTGCATCCACATGTTGGCTGCATCTTAGAGGCAGATCCCCTTGTGTTTTTCAGGTGACTACCAGCAACAGCTGGACTCACACAAACTCATTCTCACTCAGCAGGAGAAAGAGAAGGCTTCCTACAGCTCTCCCAGAAGAGTGTGGGACTCCACACCTTGAAGCCTCACCAAATACCTTATTCTGTATTGTTGGCCAGAATTGGGTCACGTGCCCATTCCTGGACTAATTACTGTGGCAGAGGAGCAGGGATTGTGTGGACTGGCCTAGACTAATTGGCCACCCCAGGAGCAGCTTCCCCTGAGGCACCTGAACTGGGTATAAAAGGGAGATGGGGGAATGGATATTAGGGAAACAGAAGGTAAACTCCCTCTGTGACATTATGGAGTAGAAATTCTCCTGCCTGTTCAGACCTTGCTCTTCCTCCTTAATTGTCTTTTTACTGCTGCATTGTTAACCTCATTTCTACTAGTTATTTCTCATTAATGTCTTAAAATGCTTTACCTTTTACCATCTTCAGAACAAAACAGTACTCCCTTTGACATTACATCTTGTTAAGCTACTGTTATCCTTTCTCTCTCCACCCCTTCAGAAGTAGGCTTCTTAAAAGATAGCTGCATTTAATTTCTCCATGTCCTCTCACCTAGCCATTCTCATCCTGACCCATCTATTGGTTTGTTGAACTGTGGTGGCTGGTGTGTTTCTAGATGCTGGAAAATATGCCACCAGTATTACGAATACCAACAGGATCACCAATGGTGAACAGGTTTCAGTGGAACTTCCAGACTAAGACAGTCTAGAGAGGAAGAAAACCTGATAATCTACTGCTAAAAACTAACCAATGAAAATTTTATGGATCACAACAGAATACTTTCTGATACAGTGCTAGAAGATGAGCCTTCTAGGTTGGTGGGCACTCAAAATACATAGTGGACACAACTTTAAACTCAAGCATGCCAAAAATTATGAAGATGGTGTGGGATCAGGAATCATTTCATTCTGTTGTACCTGGAGTTGCTATGAGTCAGAGCAGACTTGAAAACAGCTGATAACAACAGCCATTCTCAGCCTGCTGCAGTCTGGCTTCTTTTCCTATCATTGTACTGAAATTAATCTTGTCAGAGTCACCAATGATCTCTTTACATTCTTTAAAATTTATTTTTATAATTAGATAAATATATGTACATGGCACAAAACTTAAAAGGCTACAAAATGGTAAACAGTCAAGCCTTTTTACTGCCTTATCACCACCAGCCTTCCACTCCCTGGAGCTAACCTCAATTAACCATTTTCTTTCACCTCTGATCTCCTTATCTGATGGCTGCTGGGGTTCACTTTAATTCTCATGGTAGTTTACATTCTGAAGAAAGAATAGAAACTTTGCATTAATGTTAGGCTTACTCAAACTGGTCCAGTAACAGTTCCGTCAATTATCATTTGTCCCTTTCATCTTAGAATTTCAACCTCTCCACTGTTGACTTTTTCCTCTCAACCTATAAACCTTTAGAAACCACTTCTAGAGGAGTTCCGGTAAGATGGCAGAATAGGCAGAAAGACTGCACAAACCCTCTTCAACAAAGAAAAGGAGAACCAATTAACACAGATACAAAAGATAATCCTGGACCCCTGAGCTTTGAAGGGAAGGATATAGAAGTGGACTAAACTCCAATTAGCAGAAGAATTTGCATGAAAACACCAAAAAAGGAGACATATAGAGCTGCAGTCTGGCAGTGATCCTGACAGCACAGATAGCTTGGATATTGCTGAGTGGTGTTAGGACATAAGAACTAACCTAAAAATCAGTCCTGCTAGCCAGGGACTGCATGGAAGACTGCTCTGGTGACTGGTGAATAAAAGAGGAAGCAGCAAAGAGGAAGGTAGGCTGAGCTGTGGACTTTTGCCTGTCTGGAGCGCGCAGCCATTTTGAATGTTTACAAGTGCTTGGACCATTGTGGATTTTTAAAGCAACAGCATTCTACCAGATTCCAAGGACTTAAGAATAGTCTCCACTTGCTGGGAACTGCAAGGATATTCCAGATGGCAACAACTGAAATGTGTGATATTCCGCTTGTTACTCTTTTACCCCACACCCTCTTGTTGAACTGAGGTGCAGCCATCCCTCATTCCCTCCCACCTTCTAGGCTAGCAGGAATTCCATCCCAGTCTGTGCGCTTGGACAGAGACTGGGTGCCCTGCCCCGATTTTATTTTTCTTTTTTTCCTTTTGTTTTTTTTTTTTTTCTGTTTTAAAACTACTCTGGTAGCATAGTGGCTAAGGCACTTGACTGCTCACCAGATGGCTGGCGGTTCAAACCCATCAGCCACTCCTCGGAAGGAAGGTTGGGCAATCCTACTTCCGTAGTGATACTGCCTCGGAAACCCAAGGAGGGGTCGCTATGAGTCAGGGCTGACTCGACGGCACATAACAACAACAACAACAACTATTATTGTTACATTTGTCCTTTTTCTTATTATTCTTCATTCTTCCCTTCCCAGGTTCTAGTTTTCAGCTTTTTCTTCCTTCCCTGTTCCTGGTTCAAATTTTTTTTTTCTTCACTATTCTCCTTCTCTACCTTTTTTCTCTTATTGCACTCTCCCCAGATAATTGTGGTGATTGTTTTTTTTTTCTTTTCCTCTTTTTTCTTCTTTTGGTTATTATTCCTGTGTGATTACACACTGTGTTTTTTGTCCATTTCCTTTTACTTTTTTGATGGTTATTCAGTTGTTCTTTTTGTCTGACTGAGTGGGAGACAGCAACACTCCTCATACAACACAACTACACCCACACTCCTTGGAGCTTCACTTACTGAGTGAGAGCCACCACTTCATTCTCTACCAGCGGGCCAACGATAAACAACCACAAAGAAGAGCCTGACTCACCCTTTGCTGCTCTTCACAGTAAACACAGATCTAAATACAACAATGTCACAATGTCTTGGAGACAACAGACCATTAGAGTCCACAGAAAAAAGCAAGGTAAAGTGGTAGAAACAAGGAAGCAGGATACAGACCCAGAACACATCCCTGAGGAAGAAATAGCATTGGAACTCCCTGATAAGGAATTCAAAAGAATTATATTTAGGTATCTTCAAAGGACTGAGAGACAGATGAAGGAAAACACAGAGAAAACCCTAGAAGAAATTCAGAAGGAAATAAAAGAACAAAATGACAAAATAAATGAAAAATTAGAAATGATTCAAAGTCTACAGATAGAAATATAGAAGATTCATACTAAATTGTTAGCAGTAGATAACACATCGAAAAGGCAAAGGATAGAGTTGATGCAATGGAAGATAGAATTAATGAGATTGAAGACAAATACCAGAATACTTCTTTGAAAAAGGATTAATCAGAAAAAAGATGAAAAAAATGAAGAAAACCTATGGTTCATGTGGGATACCATCCAAAGGAATAACCTACATGTCATTGGAATTCCAGAACAGGAAGAGAAAAGTAAAACCACAGAGAAAATTGTCCAAGACTTGTTGAAAGAGAAGATCCCTGATATGATGAAAGATGAGAATGTGTCCATTCAGGAAGTCCAACAAACCCCAAACAGGATAGACCCCAAAAGAAAATCACCAATATATATCACCAAGATATATATTGATGACAAACTTATCAAACCAAAGATGAAGAAAGAATCCTGAAAGCAGCACAAGAAAAACAAAAAGTTACTTACAAAGGACAACCAGTAAGAATAAGCTCTGATTTTGCAGCAGAAAGCATACAAGGGAGAAGGCAATGGGATGGTATATAAACAACCCTGAAAGAGAAAAATTTTCAACCAAGAATTATATACCCAGCAAAATTGCATCAAATATGATGGTGAAGTTAGGAGATTTCCAGATAAGCAGAAACTATAAAGGAATTTTTTAAAACCAGACCAACCTTACAAGACATACTAAAGAGAGTCCTTTGAACAAAGAACCAAAAATAACAAATAACAACCAACCATTAATACACAAGATGACATAACCCAGAAAGCACAGCTATGGACATATCCAAAGTAAAATAAGCTTATGAGCTTATAGACAGGGAACCAGAGACATCAATTGTCAAATTAGGACAACCACAATTCTCTGATATGTAGTGCCTAAGGCACTTGACTGCTAACCAGAAGGCTGGCAGTTCAAACCACCGGCCACTCCTCAGATGAAAGGATGGGCAATCTACTTTTGTAGTGATACCATCTTGGAAATCCCAGGAGGGATTGCTATGATTTGGGTCCAACTCAATTGCACATAAGAACAACAACAGCAGCAGCAAACCAAAAAGAGGGAAAATACTGTGTAGTTACCGAATGTCTAAATGGTGAGGAAATCAGGAGAGTTGCAAGATAGAAAGGACTGTTCTAAACTTGGGGATAAAATTATAAATCATAGGGTAACCTCAAAGAAAAATGATAAACTTTCACATCACAATAAAAAAGAGGACAAGCACAAATATTCAGCAAATACTAAAGCAACAGTAACAAAGGAAATGATAACACGATTCATAAACATAATGAGCTTAGCACAGAAAATAATAATGGAATGAAGAAACCAGAGACACCAATAAAAACCGCATAACAAAATGACAGCAACTCATTCATACTTGCTGGTAACTACACTGAGTGTTAATGGATTAAATGCACCACTCAAGAGACAAAGAGTTGCAGATTGGGTAAGAAAACAAAACCCATCAATATGCAGTCTACAAGAGACACACTGTAGAGACAAAGACAAAAATAGACTAAAAATCAAAGGTTGGAAAAAGATATATCAAGCAAATGGCAACCATAAAAGAGCAGGAGTGGCAATACTAATTTTTGATCAAATTGACTTTAAGACAGAAACCACCATATGAGACAAGGAAGGACATTACATAATGAGTAAAGGATCAACTGAACAAGAAGATATAACCATAATAAATACCTATGGACCCAATGACAGAGCCCAGTATACATAAATCAGACTTTAAAAGAGTTGAAAAGGCAAATAGATGACTCCACAGTCATAGTAGGAGACTTTAATACACCACTTTCAATGATAGATAGAACTGGAAAGAAACTCAACAAAAATAAAATAACTAAACAATACAATCCAACAACTTGACCTTACAGACATCTGCAGAGCACTTCACCCAACAACAGCACAATATATATATTTTCCAGTGCACATAGAACATTTTCCATGATAGACCATATGTGAGGACATAAAGAAAGCCTTAATAAATTTAAAAACATTGAAATACTGCAAAGTATCTTCTCAGATCACAATGCTATCAAATTAAAAATCAACAATAGGAAGATCAATGGAAAAAGAATAGACACATGGAACTGAACAACACCCTCCTTAACAAAGACTGGGTAAGAGAAGAAATAAAAAATGAAATTAAAAAATTCCTTGAATCAAACGAGAATGAAAACACAACATACCAAAATCTTTGGGACACAACAAAAGCAGTGATCAGAGGCCAATTTATAGCAATAAATGCACACATCAAAAAAGAAGAAAGAGCCAAAATCAACACTTTAAACCAGCACCTCCAACAATTAGAAAAAGAACAGCAAGAAAAGCCTACAGTTACCAGAAGAAAGGAAATAACCAAGATTTGAGCAGAAATCAATGAAACAGAAAATAGAAAGACAATAGAAAAAATCAACAAGACCAGACATTGGTTTTTTGAAAAGATCAATAAACTTGACAAACCACTGGCAAATTTAACAAAGGAAAAGAGGGAGAGAATACAAATAACACAAATAAGAAACAAAATGGGTGACATCACAAAGAATCAACTGAAATAAAAAGGATAATATCAGTATACTATGAAGAACTGTACTCCAACAAATTTGAAAATCTGGAAGAAATGGACAAATTTCTAGAAACACACCACTTACCTAAACTAACACAGACTGATGTGGAAAAGTTGAACAGATTGTTGTTATGGAACAAAAGAAGAAATTGAACAGATCATAAAAAAGTAATGACCCAGACAATTTCACTGGAGAATTCAACCACACATTCAGAGAAGAACTGACACCAATCCTACTCAAATATTCCAAAACATAGAAAAGGATGAAATCCTCCCTAACTCCTTTTATGAAGCAAGCATAACCTTGATACCGAAATCAGGTAAAGACATCACTCAAAAGGGAAACTACAGACCAATATCCCTCATGAATATAGATGCAAAAATTTTTAACAAAATCCAATCCAATAGACTCCAACAACATATTGTGTTAGACTGGGTTCTCTAGAGAAACAAAACCAGTAAAACTTATATATATGTGTGTGTGTGTGTGTGTGTGTGTGTGTAGAGAGAGAGAGAGAAAAAAAAATTTATCTTAGGAAAATGGCTCACACACTTACAGAAGCTGGCAAGTCCATAGTTCCTGGATCAAATGTCAAGCTGGAGGTTTTTCCCAACTCTTGCAGCTGCAGGGCCTGAGAAGCTCAAGGCTGGCAGGCAGTACACAAGCTGTTGACTCCAATGAATGACGAATCCAAGATCTCCAGGCCGAATGGTGGATTGTTCACTCACAGACCGTTGTAGGCAGCACAACAGGATCCTGATCCACAGAAGAATATCTCTTTTCCCGGAATGTCCATAGATATACTGGAAGCAGGCCACACCCCTAGGGAAACTCCCTTTCAACAGATTGCCTGCTCAGAACATAATCATCTGATCCAATAATGGGAATGACCACATCATAACAGCTTAAACCACACAGAATTGTGGTCCAGCCAAGTTGACACACAGCTCCAACTATCACACATATCAAGAAAATAATTCATTATGACCAAGTGGGGTTCATATCAGGTATGTAAGGATGGTTCAACATTAGAAAAACAATCAATGTCATCCACCACATAAATAAAACAAAGAAGAAGAAACACATGATCATATCAATTGATGCAGAAAAGGCATTTGATAAAATCCAATACCCATTCTTGATCAAAATTCTCAGCAAAACAGGAATAGAAGGGACATTCCTCAACATAATAAAGGGCATCTATGCAAAACCAACAGCCAACATTATTATTTTCTTTTTACAGATAATTTTTTCTATTTTATCATATATTCCTTAAGACTGCTTTATTTGTATAAAAGCAGCCATGTAATTTATTACATTGAAAGAGATACAGTCAAGAAAAGATTATAATAATGACATCAGTGTTTCTACCCTTGTACAATCATCTTGGTGTGTTTTCTTCCAGGTGATTTTCTATGCATATGATCGGTAAGTCTTGCCACCAACACTGCTGAAATTTCTTCTGTCAAGGTCATCATTGACTATTTCCATGTTGCAAAATTCTCAGTCCTCATTCTGCTTGACCTCTCTATTGGGACCAATAACCCTCTCTCCCTCTTAAAACACCTTCTTCCTCTTCCACCCTCGTCTCCATCACTTCTGAACAGAGGAGCACTCCAACGCTCACTCCTGGGAATTATTTGTCTACACTCACCCCTTTGATGCTCTCATATTACCTTGCATTTTAAAGTAACTTTTTTTTTAAATTGTGATTTGGGTGAAGATTTACAGAGCAAATTCACTTTCCATACAGCAGTTCACATATACTTTGTCTCATGTCATTGACCACAGTTTACCACA
>NW_006921664.1:4100153-4108619 GCF_000298275.1 Orycteropus afer afer | reverse complement strand
AAAAACACCACACAATGTGGATGAACTTGGAAGACATTAAGCTGAGTGAAATAAGTCAATCACAGAAGGGCAAATATTGTATTAGTCTGTTATTGTAAAAAGTCAAGGAAAGGTTTAGATATGGAAGGAAATTTTCTTTGTTGGTTACCAGGGGTGGGAGGGGAGAGAAGGGAACACTGTTAGATAGGCAGAGACAAGTACTGATTTGAGTGAAGAGAAGAGCAAGGTACCAAATGTGAGTGATCAACATGGTGGCATTGAGGAAGAGGAAGACATGGAGATGTTCATTGGCGGTACAGACAACAAAGATGAATCCTTTTGCACATACAGTATTGTGCTGTCAAAGAAGGTAAACATGGGTATATATGGGTGGATAGGTGGGTGGACAGGCTGAACTATTAGGTATGTCTATGCAGTCGGGAGTGTACCCAAGACCATGTATCTGGTTGGCAGACAATGGTTCTACAAGTGTATTGTATGTTCTGTAAGAATTCCCAGGTGTATAGTAGAGCTGATAAGGCACAAGGTTGTAGTCACTTCTTGGTCACAGCCAGCTAACCAAAGGGAGTGAGTAGTTGAACCTGTGGACTTGGGACCATAGTTACAGGGAACATCAAGCTCAATTGGCATAACATACTACACAGAATATTGTTCCACCTCCTACTTTGGTGCATAGCGATTGGGATCTTAAAAGCTTGCAAGCAGCCATCTACATGCAATGATGGGTATCTCCTCATCCAGAGTGAAGAAAACCAAAGATTCATGGAAACAGTTAGTCCAAGTGACTGGTACACCATTCCGATCTGCAGCCTATATGACTGTGAGACCAGAAGAACTAGATGGTGCTTGGCTACCACTGTCAACCACTTGGAGGGAGATCTATGTAGGAGATCCTGGATAGAGAGGGAGAACAATGTGGAACAAAACTCAAAATCATTTGGAAACAGAAAAGGGGGACCAGGTTTGCTGATCTGATAGAGCCTGGTGGAACCTCTGAAACTATGGCCCTTAGCTGCCCTTAAGGTCTGGAATTGAACCCACTCCTGTGGCTTCCAGCCAAACAAAGGACAGGCATATCAGTTGAACATTTACCTGAGGTAGATACACTCCTTGGAGAGAACAGTCATGGGAGAATAGAAAGGTTGTTTATACACAGGGAGATAGCTCAGGGGGCAGGAATGCATGGAGGTATGGACACAGAAAAGAGGTAATTCTCAGGAGGAAGTGGGAGAGGAGCTGTTGCAATGGGGTAAATTGCAGTCAATGTCATGAGACAAAGGGTATGTGAACTGCTGTATGGAAAGTGAATTTGCTCTGTAAATCACCCAAATCACAATAAAAAAGAAAGAAACCCCTTCTAGACCTTGGGTCTCCACCTATGTGTTTCACTTTCTCTTCTTCTTTGAACACATACCATTCACTGTCTATAACTACCTTCTCACTTGCCTTTAATGCCTAATCCTACTGTGACCTGAGGAGCTCTTGTAGCATAGTGCCTAAGGCACTTGACTGCTAACCAGAAGGCTGGCGGTTCAAACCCACCAGCCACTCCTCGGAAGGAAGGTTGGGCAATCCTACTTCCGTAGTGATACTGCCTCGGAAACCCAAGGAGGGGTCGCTATGAGTCGGGGCCGACTCGACAGCAAATAACAACAACAACAACTGTGACCTGACTTGTTTTTTCCACCAAGAAAATGTCTCAGAGTTCACCAGTGACCTCAGTGTTGCCCGATTTGGTTTAACTTTTTCCTTGAAACATTTGGTACTCTTGACCACTCCCTTCTTGAAATGTTCCATGATACCTCAGTTTTCCCCCTTGTCTCTCTGGTCACTTCTCAAATCTTTCCCTGGCTCCTCTTCCTCTCTCTGCTCTTTAAAAGCTTGAGTTCCCCCTGGGTCCTTTTTTACCATATTCACTCTCCTGGTGAGCACCTCTCTTCTCACTGCTTTATTATCAGTTGGATGTGTAAGATTATCTCAAATAGCTCTGCTCAACCAAGTCTTTCTCCTCATCTTCAGATCCACACATCCATGCTGAGTTTCCACAGGTTCCCCAGACTCACTCTAATCTGAGCTGGGCTCACCATTGGTCCCCTGCTTCATCTCATGAGCCCACTCAGGGAATGGCACTGCAATGTCCACTTGCCTGGCTCAAAAGTCCAGTGTGCCCATCCCTCTTTTTTTCTCACATCCTGTACTGTAAATTCTATTGCTTCATTGATTTTAAACACTCACCAGATATTGTATGACACACACACTATGCTAGATTCTAGACTTGGCTTTACAGATATATTGTAGTGGCAAATATCTTTCAAATCTATTTCTTATATTACTTTCTCCCCCTTATCACTTCCTTACCTAATTATTTCCTTATTCTCTTCTTAGTATTACCCTCCTTGAGGTCATTTTCCCTTTCTCTATTTTTTTTGAGGGCAAAATCTCATGCACAGAGAGTTGAATTCTCATACCACTGAGCCTCAGTTCAAGACACACTATTTTTGTTGGTCTCTAAAGACCCCTCTCATATATATGCATATAAGTGTATGTGTGTATATATATATATTTAAATCTCCTTCTTTATCCTCACCCTCCCAAAAGCAATTGTTCTATTGTATTAAATATTGCTCTTACTGTTTCTATCTTGTTCATGAAGGTATGTGTAACTGGTTTTATACAAATACTTTTAAATTTATGTTAAGTAAGATGGAGTTTTTGGGGGAGACAGTATACAGTTCTATGAATTAAAACACATGCATAGATACATGTAACCACCACCCCAGTCAGAATATAGAGCCTAATCCCAAAATGTACCCTTTTGCTGCCTGTAGTCACACTCTTCCTACCCTAATCCTTGGGCCCTACTGTGTGCATATATTTTTAATTTACTTAATTGACTATGTTACAATTTATATCATTCTTACCTTTTTCACTCAAAACCCAAACCAAACCCACGGCCATAGAGTTGATTCTGACTAATAGTGACCCGCATTGGGTTTCCAATGCTGTAAATCTTTATGGAAGTAGATTGCCTCATCTTCCTCCTATGGAGCAACTGGTGCATTTGAACCACTGACCTTCTGGTTAGCAGCCAAATGTCTTACCTACTATGCCACCAGAGCTCCTTTTCTCACTCAGCACTGTGTGTTTAATATATTCCATGTAGGTAACCTACTACCTAGAGCCCACTAATAAAGTGTCTATGAGAAATGTACTATTATAGCCTCTGTTTTGCAGATGAAGTAAATAAGTGTTAAGTAAACACCTTGAAGTCACAGGGTATGAAGAGAGAGAACGGGGGTTCAGCCCTCATCTTTCTGATCCCATGAATGCCTTTTTCCCTGTCTGTATTCAACTAATCCTATCCATTTAGTTCAAATGTCATTTCTGCTGGATGAAAAGTTTTCTGAGCCCTCTCAAAGCCCTTCCTCTTCTGATCACCCTTTCTTTCTTTCTTTGATATCTTCCACTCTCTGACTTTGAATCTAGATACCTATGTGTCAGGCTTATCTTAGCATCGCTCCACAGCATTTAGTATGAAGCCTTATACATAACACATCCTCACTGAATGTCAGCTGAATTAAGGAGAGGGTGATTCAGAGAGTGTTTAGTAATCAGTCTAGGGCTTGGGTCAGTGAAATTGTAGAAGAAGGAGATCACATGAGAGGAACTGTGAAAGAAAATGTACCATGACTGGGCCGGCTGGGGGAGGGATGAGAAAATACCTGCAGCCACAATCATCCCTTTGATCTCAGAGGACATCTATCCAGTGCGTAAATGACTGCCAGGTGTTGAGCCTTTCAACAGGGTGGCTACGAGGATTCTCAGAGCCACTGGACCTTGCCCAGAAGACCTTGCCCACCTTGCATGGCAGTCAGGTGAGTAGTGATTGGAGATTAGTACTGAACATGAAGATCCACATCAAGTGAGACAGCAGGTGGAAATGCCTAGTCTACATTTTTTCTTGGGACTGCAGTTTAGAGGAGGAATGGCCCAGAGCTTATGGTGTTGGAGTCTTTAGAATAGAGGTGATTATAGAAAGCTTAAGAATGAGGCCACCTTGCTCACCCTCTGAAATATGGATCAGAGAAAAAGACTAAGCATTGGAAAAAAACCCACATCTGAGGGGCAGAATGAAGAAGGAATATGGTGGGGTAGTGAAAAGAACACCTCCTGTTGTGAAGTGAGTAGATAAAGAAAGTGAATTTTAAAGAGCAGTTAATGAGTTGACAGAGAGTCAACTCCAACTCAAGGTGACTCCTGTGTTTCAGAGTAGAAATGTTCTCATAGGATTTTCATGATTGATTTTTCAGAAGTAGATTGCCAGGCCATTATTCCACAGTATCTCTGAGTGGACTCAAATCCCCAGCCTTTCAGTTAATAGCTGAGCCCTGTACCACTCAGCAACTCTGAATTTAAAGTAGGTCCAGTTAAGTGTCAAATATGGCTGAGGCCCAGGAGAATGTGGATGAAGAAAAGCCCTTGATTGTGACCATGAAAAATCTTAGGTATCTGCTGATGAAGCAGAGAGATGTGGGAGTGAAAACTGGATTCTAGCTGGGTCAGGAGGTGTGAGTAAAGGCAGCAGCTATAGCCCAGAGATATGAGGACTCAGTGTGTTATGGGCATTGAACACTGTGTAGTCAGGTCCCAATGGTCCCAGGGGTAGGGGCAGCACCATGGTGGGAGCCTCAGAAGTTGAGAGTGAACCAGAGGCTGTAGAAGATGCTGAGTCATAACTGCTCTGAGAATACCTTTAATGTTTATATTTATTTTAATTGTTCATTTACAATTTGGATAATTAATACATTCACATGATTGAACTTTTAAAGATTTTTAAAATGATTTACAGTGAGCAGACCCCTTCCCTCTGTCCTTTGTCCACTGGTCTCTCCATTTCTCACCATGACAGGGATCCCACATTACCAGGTATCTTACGCATCTTCTAGAGAAAGATTCTGTGCAGACACATGGAAATGTTTTTTTCTCCAGTTCTCCCTCCCCCTGCCATTTTTTGCCTACAAACTTTAGCATGGAACTCACACTGTTCTGCACTTAGTTAGCCTCTTTTTACTTAACAGGATATGTTGGAGAGCAATTCTTGTTGACATATAAAGAGCTTCCCATTGTTTTGTGTTTGTTGTGGTTAGTTGCCACTGAGTCAGTTCCAACTCATGGCAGACTTATGCGTAACAGAGTGAAACGTTGCCCAGCTGCACCATCTTCATGATTATTGTTATGTTTGAGCCCGTTGTTACAGCTATTATGTTAATCCATCTCATTGAGGGTCTCCCTCATTTTTATTGGCCCTCTATTTTACCAAACACATTGTCCTTTTCTAGCAGTTGGTCTTTTCTGATGACATGTCCAAAGTAAGCAAGTCGAAGTCTTGCCATCCTCACTTCTTACTTTTTTTTTTTTTTTAATTGTGTCTGGGTGAAAGTTTATAGACCAAATTCATTTCCCATTCAATAGTTCCTACACATTTTTTTTTCATGACATTGATTTCAATCCCCATAATGTAACAGTTCTCTTTCCACTTCCTCCCTGTAGTTGTCTTTTTCCTATGTCCTTCTTTCCTATGCTTTTCTGCCCTCTCAGCTGTCTCCCTGTACAAATGCTGCCCTTCTGATCTCCCTTGTTGTTTGTTCTAAGGTGTGTACCTACCTGGTGTAAATTTTCACCTTATAAGACTGTGCATTGACTGTCTGGAAGCCACAGAAGTGGGTTCAATTCCAGGTCTAAAGGATGACTAACTAGGAGCCATAGTTTCAGGGGTGTCACCAGTCTCTATCAGACCAATAAGGCTTGTCTTTTTTTTTATGATTTTGAGTTTTGTTTCACATTTTTCTTCCACTCTATCCAGGACTTCCTATTTTGATTCTGAGTGGTTGACAGTAGTAGCCAGGCACCATCTAATTCTTCTGGTCTCAGGGTCATGTAGTGTGAGGTTCATATATTGACTAGTCCCTTGGACTAATTGTTTCTGTGCATCTTTGGTTTTCTTCATACTTGTTTGCTCCAGATGAGGCAAGACCAATTGCTACCACTTCCAAACTTTTAAGACCCCAGTTGCTACTCACCAAAATATGATGTAGAACAATGTTTTGTGTAGTATGTTAGGCCATTTGAGCTTGATGCCTCCCACAACCATGATCCTGAGCCCATGGGTGTAGTGACACCATCCCTACTTCTAAAGAACATTCTAGTTATATTTCTTCTAAGAATGATTTGGGAGGAATAAGCCACAGGGATCCAGGTGAAGGGAGGGAACCCAGTCCACATCCCACAAGCAGCAGGGTGAGAAAGTGGAGAAAAGGAGAGAAAAGGGCTAGGGGGACTGGGACAGTGCAAAAACAACAACAAAGACTGATTTGTTCATTCTTCTGGCATTCTGTGATATATTCAATATTCTTTACCAGCACCACAGTTCAAACACATTAGTTCTTCTGCCT
Source organism: Orycteropus afer afer (assembly GCF_000298275.1). NCBI lineage: Eukaryota > Metazoa > Chordata > Mammalia > Tubulidentata > Orycteropodidae > Orycteropus > Orycteropus afer. The sequence goes on along the minus strand of NW_006921664.1, from coordinate 4,102,167 downwards.
TCCTTTTTTATTTGTTTTTATAGCTGTGTAATATTCCATTTCATGGGTATACCATAATTATTTAACCAGTCGACTATTCATGGACATTTCTAAGGCAGCAATAAACTTGTTATTTCACTTGTATAGCTCTATAGGACACATTTTTAAAAGTAGATTTACTGGGACAAAGATGACTAGTTGCAGTTTAATTGTGATAAATATTTCCAATTTTTTTTTGCCAGAAAAGTTTTAACACTTTGCTCTGCCTCTAGCATGTGGGAGCCTATTTTTTCCCATCCTCACTAACCGACGTGTTGTCAGACTTTTCCATCCTTGCAAAGAGATGGATGAAAACATTATCTTCTTGTTCCTAACTCTATTTTAAATCCCTTTCCCCTCCCAGAGTGGTAGCATGATACCTACCTTCATGCTTCACACCTCAGAGTTCTTCTGCAGTGATTATATGCTTCTTTCTACCTCTTCATCTCAAAAAAATGTGTCTAAGTTGGGAAAGCCTGTTCTCTTAATCCTAGCTTTCTATAAGCTCCATTTTTAGGTCTGGAGCTCTAAACATCAGCTTCTCAGAGTCTAAAGAGTTTGGAAGGAGCAACTCAGTCTGTGACTGTGAATTGGTTGTGAATTAGTTTCTGAGTTACTCTGCTGTCCCTGTGTGTTTCTCCTCTCTCTCTCAAAACAACTGAAAACGGGATTTTACACATCCTGGTTTCTTAAGGACCATTGACCACCCTACTACTGGGACCATCGTACTGGCCTCTTTCTCTGTAAACTTCAGCCTCCTTATAAGTTGCAGGCACTGTCCCATCCTGCTCACCTTTCTTCTCTTCTGACTCCTACTGGACCCACACTCAAAGTTTTACAAACAACTACAGAGCAGTTTAGGAGTTCCTGGGTAATGTAAACAGTTAATGTGCACAGCTACTAATACAAAGATTGGAGGTTCATATTCACCCAGAGGCATCACAGAAGAAAGTCCTGGCCATCTACTCCTGAAAACTCAGCCATTGAAAACCCTGTGGAGCATTGTTCTACTCTGACATACATGGGATCACCATGAGTTGGCGTTGACTTGACAGCAATGGGTAACAAAACAGTTTAGCCATCATTTTGATTTGCACTTTCCTTTCAGAACATGCCATGAAGAGGTTACAGGCTCACAGAGTAGTCCAGGAGGTGAATTTCCTCAAAAAATATGTTGTTCTGTCCCTAAGAGGAACTCAAGTGCTATGATAATCAATGTTTTCATTCAGATCTTGTCCATGTGTGTCAGTTTTGCAAGGTGTATTAGTTAAGGCTGTGTGTCAACTTGGCTAGGACACGATGCTTAGTGGTTTAGCAATTATGATGTAGTCATCCTCCATGATATGATCTGATATGATGTAATCACCTCCATGATGAGATCTACTATGAGCAGCCAGTCACTTGAAAGGGAGTTTCCTAAGGGGTGTGTGACCTGCTTGCAGCTTATATGGACATCCTGGCAAAGCTTTTGCTCAATCTGGATCCTGCATCTGGCTTGTCATGATCTGACTTTCAGTTCTTTGGATTTGAATCAGTGGCCTGCCAGTTTTACTGCTGATCTTGGGATTCAATAGCCTGCACAGCCTGTGAGCCAGCTTGCCCCTGACTTGCCAATTTTGGGTTCTTTAGCCCCTGTAGCTATGTGAGTCAGGAGAAGCCTGTGTGTGTCAGCCTGATACCTGACACAGACTTGGGACTTGCCAGCCTTTACAACCTTGTAAGCCATTTCTTTGCAACAAATCTCTTTATAGATACATTATATATTTGTGTTATACATATGTATTATATATGTTTTATACATATACAGTATATATATTGTATATATCATATATACTGTGTATTATATATATATTTATGGTATATATGTATAGTATGTAATATATATTCTATACATGTGATATGTGATATGATATATGTATGTTGTTGTTGTTGTTTGCCATTGAGCTGGCCCCGACTCATAGCGACCCCTCCTTGGGTTTCTGAGGCAGTATCACTA
>NW_006921664.1:4086198-4096576 GCF_000298275.1 Orycteropus afer afer | reverse complement strand
TTGTGGTGAAAACATGTACAACAAGACATTTGCCAGCATAACAACTTCCACAGTTACAGCTCAGAGACATTAGTGACGTCTTTCATGTTGTGCCATCATTGTTACTAGTCTTCTCCAAAATATTCCACCACTATTAGCATAAACTCAATGCCCTGCAAACAAAAGTGTTCCCTTTCCCCCTCCCTCCTACCCCTGGTAACCACTAATAAAATTTGGTTTCTACACACACACACACATATTTTTTTCAACCTTTCTAGGAATTGTTCCTCCCCTTCCCTCCCATCCCTGGTAACCAACAAAGAAAGATTTCTTCCATGTATAAACCTTTCCTTGACTTTTTACAGTAGTGGACTAATAATAATGTTTGTCCTTCTGTGATTGACTTTTTTCACTGAGTATAGTATCCTCCAAGTTCATCCACATTATGCAATGTTTTGCAGATTCTACATTACTCTTTAGGGTTGCATAATATTCCATTGTGTGTATGTGTCACAGTTTGTTTATCCATTCCTTGGTTGATAGGCGCTTAGGTTGTTCCCATCTCCTTGCTATTGTGAATAGTGCTGTAATGAACATGGGTGTGCATATATCTGCTCATGAACTGCCTCTCCCTTCTTTAGAATATATACCTTGTAGTGGGATTATTGGGTCAAATGGTATTTCTGTCTCTAACTTTTTAAGGAAACACCATACCAATTTCCACACTTGTTGTATCCTTTGACAGTCCCACAGCAGTGTATGAGAGTCCCAATCTCTCCACATCCTAGGCAGCATTTGTTATTTTCTGCCTTGTTGAACTTTGCTATTAATGCTAGGGTGAGATGGTTGTTTTGATTTGCATCTCTCTGATGGCTAACAATCATGAACATTTCTTCATATGTTTGTTGGCTGCCTGAATATCTTCTTTGGTGAAGTGTCTGTTAATATCTTCTGTCCATTTTTTAATTGGATTATTTATCTTTTTGATGTTGAAGAGCTGAAGTTTTCTATACATTTTAGAAATAAGTCCTTTGTTAAATATTTCATTGCCAAATATTTTTTTCCCATTCTGTAGGTTCTTTTTTTAATCTTTTAGAGAAGTCTTTTGATGCACATAAAAATTTAATTTTTAGAAGGTCTCAATCATCTAGTGATGATTATCTTCTGCTGTTTGTGCTTCTTGGGTTATGCTTGATAGTCTATTTATGCCATAAATTAGGGCCCCTAAGTTTGCCCATGTTTTCCCTTTGATGAACTTTATAGTTTTAAGTTTCTCTATAAGATTTTCTTTTGGTGACTGATTTTTTGGAAGTAGATCATCAAGCCTTTCTTCCACAGTGCCTCTGGTAGACTCAAACCACCAGTCTTTCAGTTAGGAGCTGAGCACCTTAACTTTTTGCACCACCTAGGAAGCACCCACCTCCATGACTATCAAGTTGTTTCTGACTCATAGTGACCTCCACAGGGTTTCCAAGGCTGTAAATCTTTATGGAAGCAAACTTCCCCATCTTTCTCCCATGGAGTGGCCAGTGGGTTTGAACCACTGACCTTTTGGTTAGTAGCCCAATGCTTTAACGACAACGCCACCACAGCTCCTTCCTAGGAACCACAGGAGAGTGAAAAGCCCTAGTGAAGGGTTAAACCATGGGATCCTGAGTGAATAAGTTGACAACTCATGTTGCCCATCTGTCTTTGTCTGCCAGCTTCTCACAGGGCAGTTGTGAGAAGGACTCCCAGCTATACTGAGTTCACACATCCACTGGAGGAGGGGCTCAGAGACCCCTGGTGGTGTGGCTTAAAGAGAAAAGCTACCTTATTGTTAGAAAGGTGACAGCAGAAGTGGAGAACCAAATGCAGAGTACCGTGAGTGCTTGTAGGTCAAAGCCCATTGAGAATTGTGTTTTTGGTGGAGCTGATTCCTCCCTGAGCTGTTGCTTTGGGGAGTGTCTTGTGGCCCAGGGAGAAGGCAGGCATCCTGCATGTTCTGAGCTGCCTCCTTTCTTTGCCTGTGACACTCCTGGTTGCTCCTACACACATCTGTGCTTTGCCATTTACCGCTAGATGCCTGGCCTGTTTCAAACCCTTCCTTGGCCCCCTGTGTTTCAGCCCGAGAGGAAGTTTGGTGTGGTGGTCGTTGGCGTTGGCAGAGCCGGCTCCGTGCGAATAAGGGATTTGCAGGACCCACATGATTCCTCAACGTTTCTGAACCTGATTGGCTTCGTGTCCAGGTGGCTCAGCTTGCTTTGTGCCTCATAATTCCTGGGAATCCCAGTGAGACATGGGGATCTCCCAGGCCCAAGGGAAGGCTGACAGGTCCAGCCTCATCCCATAGAATTGTGTTTAGGGTCAGCTCCAAGGACCTCAAGCTTGGGTGGATCTGGGGCTGATGAGGGCTAGACCAGAGGCTGGGGTGTGTAGAGCTCATCTGGGGATCTACAAAGGCAGAGGGGGGAAGATGAGCATGGGGTCTGACACTGTGGATGTTGGGTGGATTAATTTGAAATAAGGTTTGTTACAGCATGTTAAATGAGTCATCATAATAGCATCCCTATGCAGATTCATCATTCTATCCTGTACCTATTTGACATAGGTACAATAACCACTTGTTTCACAGGTAAGGAAAATGAGCCACAGAGATGTTAAGTAACTTGCCCCAGGCCACACAGATGGACAGTTTAAAAGGCCATCTTTTTTTAAACACTCTGTGTTCTCTTCCCATTGAGAATTTTAAGCTCTGTTTTTGTTTTTGTTTTGTTTTTTCAGGCTCCATCCCCTATGACTCAGTCAAAACTGAACTTACCACCTTTTTCTTCTTCCTTGCCCCACTCTTAACTCCTGCACACACACACACACACACAGCTCACCAAATTAGCCTCTGTTACATAGTCATAAGTATTTACTGTGCACTAGGTTCACTATAAGTTGGAGTTGACTTGAAGGCACACATATACACACACACACACACAAAAAAAAAAAAAAAACAGGTTCAAACACTGCTGGGTTTGCAGATGGGGCAGTGACCAAGTAAGCTGAGTATGTCTCTGTTCTGTTGCATTAAAAAACCCATTGCCAGTGAGTCTTCTGATTCTTAATGATCCTGTAGGTCAGAATAGAACTGCCCCCATAGGGTCTCCAAGGTTATAATCTTTTGGAAGCAGAGTACCACATCTTTCTCCCGAGGAGCAGCTGGTGGGTTCAAGCCACCAGCCTTTCAGTTAGCAGTCAAGCACTTAACCATTGAGCCACTAGGACTCCTTCTGTTGCTTTAGAGACATTAAATAATGCTTACCCTTAAGTAACTGCTGTGATGGTCCATACTGAAGTTATATTTATATATATATTTTATATTTATATATATATTTATATATATATTATATTTTAATTCATGGAAGCACTTTCTTCCAGTTTGCCTGTCTCAAAAGCCTGATCCCTCTTTTAAAGGGTGGGTTGGAGCATCAGTGAAACCAGAAGTATTGGGCTCCACCCAGCCAGTCTTTCCTTCTCTGTAAGATTCCCAAGGGAGCTACACACACACACAGACACACACACACAGACACACACACACAGGAACTGTGGCAAGTGAGAGAGCAGTCATTGTTAGCCAGCCCTGTAAGTGGTGCCAACTTAAACCTGGGCTCAAGGCTGAAGTGGGACCTCACCTTTTCCCTTAAGTATCAGTCCTCTACCAAGTGTTTGTCAAGAGCAATGCAGTGGGCACCCCAAAACCATCCAGATCACAGGGAGAGAGGGGAGAAAAGGGCTAGAAGGCCAGCTCATAGCCCAGCTTTACTGCACTCACCCTTACCGTTCCTAACATTGCTTTCCTCCTTCATGTCTCTACTCGCCAGAACCTATCTACAACCTGCCCCCTCCCCTCACCCTGGGAGCCTTTGCTAGACTGGATGTGTTCCTTGCCTTCTCTGAGCCTTCATACCTACCACCCAGCACATTTCTTATATTAGTCTTGTATTACTGTTTGTGTGTGTTACTCTCACTCCCAGACTGTGAGTACATTGGAAGGGTAGAATTTGAATTCCTTCACCATTCATCCCCTCTACAATACCTTACACACAGTAGACAAACAATAAGCCTTGGTCAAATCAAGCAGCCCCATAGGGAGCAAACCTGAACATCTCCTGTTCCTGCCTTCCTACAGCTGGGAAGGGTGATAGCTGGGGTTTGCCTCGGGACAGAGGTGGGACATCCACCCTCGCTGCTCTCCCTTCCCTTCCCACACTCACACACGCTCTCTAGTACCCCTGAGGATGCCCTTTGTCAGAGGCTGGAGTGCTGAGAGCTGGCCAAGAGCCTCCTGCTGGCTGCCTATACTCCTTGGTAATGTCCACCTCTCAGAGAGTGTTCCTCTGTACTGGGGCAGCGTGCAGACTCCCACAGCTAGACTCTCCTAAAGCAGTAGCTCCTGACTCTGCAGTAGTTAGAGAAGCTGAGCTCTGCTCCTGCCTCTGCTGGTGGTTAGCATGGGGCAGCCACTGCCTCTCTGGACATGGTCAGCTCAGAAGGAGGCAGTGATGCACTTCTGCTTGGCCATTCTGTATGGAGTGGCACGGCAGTTTGCATACCTAAGGTGTTCCTCTGTTGCACTTGGGTTAGCTTTGGTAATTATAGTGTTTGACCAAGTGATTGGAGGTAGAAGCAACTGTAGAGAATACTACTCATAAGATAAAGAGATCTGTGCTTTTTGTTTTATTGGTGAAGGAACTCAAGACTTCCAGAACACCAGGTCATACAGCCTGTTAGTGACAGTGCCAGCACTTACGTGCCCAGTTTCCTGACTCTTACTCAAGTCCATTTTCCTCACACCATCGGGGGAAATACTCTGGATATGGGAGGGAAAAGATAAACATTTTTTATTTCCAAAAGTTGATCATTGGGACATTATTGGACAGAAGGAGAACATTTATTCTAAGCCAATCTTCAGCCTGCTTTTGAGTTCAGTTTCTGTGTTGTTGTCAAATAGACGAGAGCTTGGGACCATTGATGAAGTCCAGCAGATCTCTCTGGAAGATGCTCTTTCCAGCCAAGAGGTTGACGTGGCCTATATCTGCAGCGAAAGTTCCAGCCATGAGGGCTACATCAGGTGTGTTTCAATGCAGGCAGGCCTCACTTTACATAGTTGCGCAAGACTGTGAAAATTCTGGTTAAGCTGAAACTGCACACAGTGATCTCTGTCAGTGGGGAAAAGTACAGTGGGTCCGTTAGCTTCAAAAAATTCTGACAAAACATTAAGAACTCTCTTACTGTCAGTTAGTTATAAATGTATAAGGAAATATGAAAAATAGTAAAACTAGTTATTTGTTTTTGTATTATTAGCTGACTCATGGTGACCCCATGCATGAGATCAGACCATTGTAACCCACAGGGTTTTCATTTGCTGATTCTCAGAAATCACCAGGATATTTTTCCTAGTCTGTGCTAGTCTTGAAGCTCTGCCTAAACCTGTTCAGCTTTACAGCAACACTGAAGCCTCCACAATAGGTGGTGGCTGCATATGAAGTGCATTGGCCAGAAATCGAATTCTGGGTTTCCTACATGGAAGGCCACTCCTCGGAAGGAAGGTTGGGCAGTCTACCTCTATAGTGATCCTACCTCAGAAACCAAAGGAGGGATCATATGAGTCGGATTGGACTCGACGGCAGTGGGTCTGTCTGTGTGTGTGTGTACATAGAAGGCAGAACTCCCACTGAACTATCACTGCCCTCTAATATTTATTTAGTACACTGTAATTTAATGCACTTCAAACATTAAAAATTAAAGTGTTCTATAAAACACTTAACAATAGTAATTTGAACTGTGCTTGCTTCCTTCTCATCACATAACTTAGGACACAAAGCAAGCATGTTTTCTGTGCCTTGGCAGATTGTCATACATCTAAGTACGAGCTGCTTCCAACGTTTTACCTTCTGCATTTTCAATATTGTGAAATATCTCTGAGAGCTCCCTTAATGTAAAGGTGTTTTTTTTTTTTTTTGCCATGAGATGAGTTAATGAGGAAATAGTAGTGGAATCAAAGAGGGAAAATGACATTGCATATGGAGCAGGGGAGAAGGTTAGAAGTATCCCCCTGCCCCTGCCCTACTGTGAGCCCTTCAAACGTTTGGTAGGACTTAGAGGGAAGAAGCCTCAGCAGCATGGGACTGCTGACAGAGCAATAGCTTTCCTTCTAGATTCCTAAACTTAACTGTAGTCATCCTGCCCTCTTTATTACTCCAGCTCCATTGTGGACATAAGTGCCTTTGCTTGGAGCCCCTTAACCTTCTCAGGAAGCAGTGTTTTTCTCTAAAAATGAAAGGCATCCCATAACGTTATGCTTTTAAATGTTTGTACCCTACTATCTATAGAATGGAATCCCTGAGTGATACAAATGGTTAACATGCTAGGCTGCTAACCAGAAAGTTGAAGGTTTGCATCTACCCAGAGGTGCCTCAGAAGAAAGACTGGTGATCTACTTCCAAAAAGTCAGCCATTGAAAACCCCATGATTTGCTTAAAAAAAAAAACGTTATATTTATTTTCTTGAAATGTATAAAATTTTTGTAGAAGTTGAGCACGTAATTGAAACTCATAGCTCTACATTATTTTAAATTGTGGCTATGGGGATGAATATGAAAGAAGAAGTAAACACTAAATGCAACTAAATTTCATGTACATTTCTATAAGAATTTTTTCTTAAATGTCATACATCTAGCAATTCTTAAATCCAATAAAATCCAAATATGTATATATAATAAAAAAAACTCTGTGGAACACAGTTCTACTCCGACATGTATGGGTCAGAGTCAACTCAATGACAACTGGTACTTGTTATCTATAGAATAAAATCCAAACCTCTCAACATGGCATTCTAGTTCCTTTACAGTCAGTCTCCCACCTACTTTTCCAAGCTCATTTCCCCTCAGTCCCTGTAGCTCACTCCTTTGCTATGCGAAATTCACACCATCTCCCAAATGAGCAAAGCCCTGTAAAATGGCCTTCCTCCTGCACATGCTACTCAAAGTGAAATACCCTTCATCCTGTTGTACCTGGAAAACTCCTATTCATACTTCCAGACCCAGTTCAGATGTCCTTAGTGAAATATAAAAATATTTGTATCTTTATATACTTCAGGGCAAGTAAGCTGCCATAAGACTTTATTTATAGTTATCATGTGGTATTGTAATTTACTTGTTCATGCATCTTTATTTCTCCATTAATACATAACTAGAAAGTCATTCTCTCACAAGAATAATACAAATAAAAATATTTCTATTTTTATTTCATTTGTTATTTCTATTACAAATGAAAAATAATCTGAGAGACTTCCTTCATATTCTTTGCCACTGAGCCTGACCTCCATTTTGCATGACACAGTTGTACTCAAAGGGGTGTAGTAGGCATTTGTAAAATTCTGTTCTCTGTCATGCAAGGCATTTTATTGACACTTATTTGAAGTATACTTTTCCTGTATTTACCTGTTTTTCCAAAGGCAGTTCCTAAATGCAGGTAAACATGTCCTTGTGGAGTACCCCATGGCACTGTCTCAAGCAGCAGCTCGAGAACTCTGGGAGCTGGCTGAGCAGAAAGGTAGTGTATATTCTGTCTGTCTGCAATATAGACCCTCTCCTGTCTCTAGGGTTTTTGTGGTACCATCTTCTACCCCTTTAAAACTTAACTCCTGTTTCACATATGCTGCCCTGGCTATGCTGGATATATGGGGCTATACAGCCCCCTCCACTTCCTTCTCAACACCCCTACTCCCATACTGAGGACACACATGCATGCTGGGTGGGAGTGGTAGGGGGAAGGGAATGGCAATTTGCATACCTATGTTCTTTTACTCTGATGAAACATATGCGTTAGCTTCTACCTACACTATCATCTTAATATTATTTTGCTTTTATTTATGTGATATCTGCATTGCTAATGAATAATGCCTAAATCAAAGTAACTGACTGTTTTATATGCATACTTCATAGTTTCTCAAGAAGAATAATCATTTATTAAACATTCACTATATGCCAGGAATTAGAAACTTCACTAAGCATATCATATAAGTTATTTATTTAAATATCCTAGAAATCCTTGGTGGGAGCTCTGGTGGCATAGTGCCTGTGATAGGCTGGGTTCTCTAGAGAAACAAAAACCAGTGATGCTTATATATATAGAAAGAGAAATTTATTTTAGGAAAATGGCTCACACACTTACAGAAGCTGGCAAGTCCCAAGCTCTTGGATCAAACATCAAGCTGGAGGCTTTTCCCGACTCACACAGCTGCTGGGGCTGAGGAGCCCAAGGTTGGCAGGCAGTATACTGGCTGTTGTCTCCAAGGAATGATGAATCCAAGATCTCCAGGACGAATGGTGGATTGTTTGCTCATGAACAGTTGTAGGCAGAATCCTAATCCACAGCAGAATGTCTCTTTTCCCAGGATCTCCATAAATATACTGGAAGCAGGCCACACCCCTAGGGAAACTCCCTTTAATCAGATTGGCTGCTCAAAGCATACACATCTGATCCCATCATTGAAACAACCCATATCACAATTGCTTAAACGACACAGAATTGTGGTCCAGCCAAGTTGATACAAAGCTCCAACTATCACAGTCCATCCCTTGTCAGCTTGGCAGTTGTACACATCCCCTTAACCATATATAATCTCTAAATAAGGACAGTTATAAAGTCATATTTGCGCCTAACATGTTACGCTAACATACGTAACCAAAACGCATTAACCTTATTTATATTTCACAGTTCATAACAGAGGAAAACAAAAATATTTGATGCACATATACAATGAAGAAATATAACAATCACAGTCCTTGTTTCTGCAACTGGTCATATGGTCGTAGCTGATATTCAGAACTACCTTCTTCCACCACCCATTCTATATTTCCCTTGCCCTCAGCAAGCACCTCAGCTGGTCATGGTTCTTTGCCTGGTAAGGTGACCCAAACCTTCATTCCTGAAGGGTCTGGGCCATTAGCAGTCATATCAGAATTGGGTTGCTGTAATTTTCCATTGACTTTAATCACAGGGCATGGTAGTACTAAGAGACATCCTAAAGAATCTCCTGTATTCCAGACATATTCTTCTTTACCTCCATTATGTAATGTCAATCCAATTTCCCCTTAGTAATCAGGATCTATCACACCAGATAGTACAGTAATGCCCTTCGTTGTCTGTTGATCCAGATGCATGAGGCAGCCAAAATGGCTGGTGGCATTCTTAACTTCCAGTTCAGTGCAGTCAGTATTGTGTCTCAAGGTGGGAGTATTCCTCCCTTTGGGACTAAGATCTCCAGACCCACAGGGCATAGCATAGCAGGGACAGGAAGCAAAAATTTTTTGAGTGAGTCACAAGGGGACAGTGAGTGGTACCACTCCTGTTTCCGCTCCTTGGTCCCTGGACCTGTGAATCCTGGCTATTGGAGAAACAGCACCATATATTGGACACTGGTGTAGAGCATATACAGCCTCCTAGAAAACACTGCCCCAACCCTTCAAGGTATTGCCACCTAGCTGGCCCCATAATTATGTTTTCAGTAGGCCATTCCATCGTTCTATCAAGCCAGCTGCTTCAAGATGATGGGGAACATGGTAAGACCAGTGAATTCCATGAGCATAGACCCATTGCCAGGAGCTCTGGTAGCTTAGTGCCTAAGGCACTTGACTGCTAACCAGAAGGCTGGCTGTTCAAACCCACAGCCACTCCTCGGAAGGAAGATGGGGCAATCTACTTCCATAGTGATACTGCCTTGAAACCCAAGGAGGGGTCTCTGAGTCGGGTCTAACTCAACAGCACAAAACAACAACAGGCCCATTGCCACACTTCATTTGCTGTGAAGTAAGTCCCTTGATCTGAAACAGTGTTGTGTGGGATATCATGACAGTGGATAAGGCATTCTGTAAATCCTCAGTGGTAGTTTTGGCAGAAGCATTGTGTGTAGGGAAAGCGAATCCATATCCAGAATAAGCATGTATTCCAGTAAGAACAAAATGCTATCCTTTCCATGGTGGAAGTGGTCCAATATAATCAACCTGCCACCAGGTTGCTGGCTGATCACCCCAAGGAATGGTTTCATATCGTGGACTCAGTGTTGGTCTCTGCTGCTGGCAGAGTGGGCACTTAGTGGTGAAAGTAGTAAATCTGCCTTGGTAAGTGGGGGTCCATGTTACTGAGCCCATGCATAACCTCCATCCCTGCCACCATGACTACTTTGTTCATGAGCCCATTGAGCAATGACAGGAGTAGCTGGGGAAAAAGGATGGCTGGTTTCCACTGAACATGTCATCCTATCCACCTGATTGTTAAAGTCCTCCTCTGCTGAGGTCACCTTCTGGTGTGCATTCGCATGAGACACAAATATCTTTACTCCTTTGGCCCAGTCAGAGAGATCTATTCAC
>NW_006921664.1:4057490-4085883 GCF_000298275.1 Orycteropus afer afer | reverse complement strand
GTGGTGCCTGCATATCACACAGAACCATCTATAAACCAGGCATGAGTTTTCTCTTCCTCAGTCAACTGATCATAAGGAACTCCCCATGAGGCCATAGGTGCAGAGTGGGAGAGGGAAAGTAATGTGACTGGAGTGGAGACAACAGGCATTTGGGCAACTTCCTCATGCAAATTACTTGTGCCTTCAGGTCCTGCTCAAGCCCGATCTCTGATATACCACTTCCATTTAATGATGGAGTGCTGCTATGCATGTCCAAATTTATGACTCTGTGGGTCAGACAACAGCCAGTTCATGATGGGCAGCTCAGGCCTCATGGTCACTTGGTGGCCCATGGTTAGGTGTTCAGTCTCTACTAAAGCCCAATAACAAGCTAAAGCTGTTTCTCAAAAGTAGAGTAGCTATCTTCAGAGGATATCAGGGCTTTGCTCCAAAATCCCAAGGGTCTATGTTGCGATTTACCAATAGGGACGTGCCAAAGACTGCAAACAGCATCACTATCTACTACAGACACTTCAAGCACCATTGGATCAGCCAGATCATATGACCCAAGTGGCAGAGCAGCCTGCGTGGCAGCCTGAACCTGTTGCAGAGCCTTCTGTTGTTCTGAGCCCCACTGAAAACTAGCAGCTTTCTGAGTCACTTTATAAATAGGCTGAAGCAACGCACCCAAATGAGGGATATGTTGCCTCCAAAATCCAAAGAGACCCACCAGATGTTGTGCCTCCTTTTTAGTTGTGGGGGAAGCCAGATACAAAAACTTATCCTTCACTTTACTAGGACTATCTCAACATGCCCCACACCACTGGACCCCTAGAAATTTCACTGAAGTAAAAGGTGCCTGAATTTTTACTGGGTTAATTTCCCAACCTGTAGCACGCATATGTCTCACCAAAAGTCTAAAGTCATCGATACGTCTTCCTTACTAGTTCCAATCAGCATAATGTCATCAATTTAATGAAGCAGTGAGATGTCTTGTGGAAAGGAAAGGCAATCAAGATCCCTATGGACTAAATTATGACATAGTGCCAGGGAGTTGATATACTTCTGAGGAAGCACTGTAAAAGTATACTGTTGACCTTGCCAGCTGAAGGCAAACTGCTTCTGATGTTCCTTTGAAATTGGTATCAAGAAAAAGACATTGGCCAGATCAATAGCTGCATACCAAGTACCAGGAGATGTACTAATTTGCTCAAGCAATGACACCACATCAGGAACAGCAGCTGCAGTTGGCGTCACCACCTGATTAAGTTTACGATAATCTACTGTCATGCTCCAAGACCCATCTGTTTTTTGCACAGGCCAAATCAGTGAATTAAATGGGGATATGGTAAGAATCACCACCCCTGCATCCTTCAAGTCCTTGATGGTGGCAGTAATCTCTGCAACCCCTCCAGGGATGTGGTCTTGCTTTTTATTTACTATTTTTGTAGGTAGAGGCAGTTCTAATGGTTTCCACTTGGCTTTTGCTACCATAATAGCCCTTACTCCACATGTCAGGGACCCAATGTGGGAATTCTGCCAATTGCTGAGTATATCTATTCCAATTATGCATTCTGGACCTGGGGAAATCACTATAGGATGGGTTTGGGGATCCACTGAACCCACTCCACTGTGAGACGCACCTTAGCTAAGACTCCATCAATAACTTGACCTCCATATGCCCCTACTCTGACTGGTGGGCCACAACGATGCTTTGGGTCTTCTGGAATTAGTATCAGTTCAGAGCCAGTGTCCAGTAATTCCTGAAAGATCTGATTATTTCCTTTTCCCCAATGAACAGTCACTGTCCTAAAAGGCCTCACATTCCTTTGGGGAAGGCTGGTTAAAAGATTGACATTATAAATGTTTAGCAATGTAGTGGGGTCCTTCCTCAAAGGGACCCAGCCTCCCCTTCATTCAAGGGGTTGTGGGTCTGTAAACTGACTCAAGTCTGGGAATTGATTGAGAGGCCATGACTGTATTCTGATGATTCAATCTAGCCTGCTGTTCATGTGACCTAGAATTCTTCTGTCTATACAGAGCAAGTAAATATTTAGTAGGTTTGCCATGTATTTCATTACTAGGAACACCATGTGCAAGTAGCCAATGCCATAATTCCACACGAGTCAGACTATTCTCATTACTGTTCTGACTCTGCTGTCCATTATGGTAACCACGCCCACCTTGCCTTTGTCAATTAACTGCTGCCACTTGGCCCCTACTACCATGGGGTCCAATCAGCCCCATTGTAGTTAAGTGTCTTAGTTCAATTATGGCAGTTCCCACTGTCAAATCCGGCTTACATAAAATAGCAATCACAGCAGTATTCAAGGATGCTGGGGCTCCCTCACAAATTTATTCCTCACCGTACTGGTGAAAGGCGTGTGTTCTGGACTCTCCATTTCTGGCTCTAGGGATCTAATCTGATAAATCCATTCTGACAGGCCAATTTCCTTAAGCCTCTGGATACCTTTGTCTACATTATACCAAGGCAGGTCTGGTACTTCAACTTGACTTAAGGTAGGCCACTGCATAATTCATGCTTCAGTAAGCCAACCAAATAAACTATTGGATCCTTTCCTAACCTCTCAAGCTGAAACATTGAATGAAGAATCTGGACTTAGTGGGCCTAAATCAAACTCAGATTGATCCAATCTTACATTCCTTGCACCATTATCCCACACCCTCAATAGCCATTCTCATACATATTCTCCAGGTTTCTGTCTGTACATGTTAGCAAAATCAAGTAGGTTTTTTCAGGTGTAGCGTACCACCTCCTCAGTCACACTTCGTATTTCACCTTTTGGAGCTTGCTTGGACTTAACTTTAGTTATAGGTCTGTTGTTGTTGTTGTTATGTGCCGTCGAGTCGGCCCAACTCATAGCGACCCCTCCTTGGGTTTCCGAGGCATTATCACTACGGAAGTAGGATTGCCCAACCTTCCTTCCGAGGAGTGGCTGGTGGGTTTGAACCACCAGCCGTCTTGGTTAGCAGGCAAGTGTCTTAGCCACTATGCTACCAGAACTCCCAGTTATAGGTCTAGAAGCTACAATAGGTGGTTCGGGCAGTTCCTGAGAACATTCAGGAGTGTCTTCCATGGCTTCTGCCTCAGGCAATGACCCAGCAGGAACAATCAGGTTAATCCCATCAAGCTCAGGTGGAGAGGATGATGGTTTTACAGTAATCCCTTCAGATGGGAGTGCTTCAACAGAATTTACAGGCTCCATATCCTGATCTTCCTGACTATCTTCCCATGTGTCCCCATTCCAGGTTTCTGGATCCCATTTTTTCCCAATTAATGCCCTCGCTTTAACTTCAGACACCATTCTGGGTTGGTAATTTAATTGGTGTTGTAATTCAGCCACCCTTACAATAAGACTCTGGGTTTGGTTTTCAGCAATATCAGTTCTGTTACTAGAAGAAATAAGGCTTTATTTCAGAGCACAACTGGAAACCCTGAGGTCTTTTATGTGGCACTTAAGCTGTGACTCAGCAGCCCTGAGCTCATCTTGCTCTTTCACAACTTTGTCTAGTGTAAGTAGGACCAGCCAGCTTCCTTATACTCCTCATGCTGACAAAATTGCAAGAAAACTATCAAATATGCGATCACCCAGAGCCTCACATCTCAAAAGAACTTGATCTATTGGTTGTACTATTTTCCATATTAATGTTGCCACCTTACATCATGGATTAGCAGGGGTTCAGAGGTCTAATAATGACTGTGCATGCCTAGAGAAGTTTAAATATTTAGTGTAAAGAAGAAAAGACTAAGAGAAGATCTGATAGCTGTCTTCCAATATATTAAAAGCTTTCCAGTAAAACCAATTGCCATCAGGTCAACTCTAACTCATGACAGCTCTGTGTGTGTCAGAGTAGAATTGTGCTCCATGGGGTTTTCAATGGCTAATTGTTCAAAAGATTGCAGAGCTTTTCTTCCAAGTCCCCTGTGGGTAGACACAGACTTCCAACCTTAGATTAGCAACTGAACATGTTAACCATTTGCACTACCCAGGGATTCCAAAATCTCTCCACAGGAAGAGAAGATGATGTATTGCTCCAGTTGATAAGAGGTAGACTATAGAGATGGAGATGTCAGCATCATAAAATAATTGCCTAAGAACCGTAACTGTCAACATTTTTACTTGGGGTGCCATAGAAAACAGTCTCAGGATTGGGTATC
The DNA here is from genome assembly GCF_000298275.1 of Orycteropus afer afer. Lineage (NCBI taxonomy): Eukaryota > Metazoa > Chordata > Mammalia > Tubulidentata > Orycteropodidae > Orycteropus > Orycteropus afer. Next base: position 4,081,724 of record NW_006921664.1, on the reverse strand, counting down.
ATGGGGTAATATTGGCTAATGTTTGGTTAAGGGTACTTTCTACATTTTCAATATCACAAATGGAACAGAAAATCATATTTCCCTTTTCATAAAATTAGACACAAAATGAATCACTGTTGACAGTGACTGTTCTTCCGCCACTTCCACTTTCTCCGAATTAGGAGCTGTGTTTTTCCTGCCCCTTCCTTTACCCTTGTCAGACGGGATAGCTTGCCATCTTTGACACATTTAAAACAAAAACTGGTACAAACTCTTTCTAGCACTTACATCAGTGGTTAAACTAGATACAAAGCTAGAACCCTATGGCATGAGAAATCTAAGAAACAAACCTCTTTTCCTCTGTGAAAGCAGCTCTGAGTAAATCCATACAAAGGCCCTTGAAGAACTTGAGTAGATTCTGTCACCTGTTATTCTGCTGACTAATACATTGAGTGACCTAAGTCCTAGTCTTCTTTTTCAATTGAGCTATAACTTACATACGATAAAATGCAGAGTTTTCAAGTACAGAGTTCTTGACATTGTTTAAATTTTGACACAATATATGCCTATGAAACTACCATTCCAATCAGCATGTAGAAGTGTGCACTTAAAGTGTGCATGATCATAAAATAGTTGCACTATTTTTTGAAGCTTCTGGTCTAGATATGAAAAAAATGACAAAAGCAAAATATTTTAAACAACTTTTTCTTAAAATCCAAAGTTTTAGTTACAAATATTGAGGCTTTATCCTCCCTACAACCTGGGGCATTTAAAAAAAAAAATTCAGGTTCTTCCAGTGTTTTGAAATAGAGTCTAATTTTATCATCCTCATTTGGGCGGGAAGATCCCTTTCCTATCCATGGGTTAGACTTTTGTACTGTACTGCCCCCTTCTGTCCAGAAAAGAAGCTAACACTTGGTTGGCTCTCAGACATGTCCCTGAGATCACCTTGCCTTTAGGGACAAGTGTATGCCTTTCTTGCTTCTCAGGTATTCATTTCTGTTGGAAGCTTAGAACTGACTCCACCACTTCTGAGGTATTCAAAGGTGTAATGATGTTGCCTTTGCCCTGAACCCCAGGTGGTTCAGAATGCTGTGTGTCTATTCTATTCAGGAGGAAAAGTCCAGGATGCACTACTATCCATAAGTCAAGATGACTGGCTTTTGTCTTTTTTAGTGAAATAAATATGTTAAAAAGTCTGCCATTTTAACCATTTTTAGGTGTACAATTCATTGATATTAATTACATTCACCACGTTGTTACCATCATCATTATCTATTTCCAAAAGTTTTACATTGCCTTTAACAGAAACTCAGAGCCCCTGAAGCAATAACTCTCCATTTTCCCCTCCCACTCACCCCTGGTGACCACTGATAACCTTTTGACTCTGTCCATTTTCCTATTCCAGATATTTCATGTAAGAGACCATACAATATTTGTCCTTTTGTGACTGACTTATTTCACGGAACATAAGGCTTTCAAGGTTCATCCGTGTTGCAGCATGTATCAGGACTTATTTCTCTTTATAGCTGAGTAATATTCCATTGTATGTATGTTACACATTTTGCTTATCCATTCGTTTGCTGATAAACACTTGGGTTGCTTCCACCTTCTGTCTGTTGTGGATAATGCTGTGTTCAGGTTTGTGTTGGTGTTCCTGAATAACTATCTTTCTTACTTTATGTTGTTGTGACAGGAAAAATCCTACATGAGGAGCATGTTGAACTCTTGATGGAGGAGTTTGCATTCTTGAAAAAAGAAGTGGTGGGGAAAGACTTGTTGAAAGGATCTCTCCTCTTCACAGGTCAGTTTTAGTGAAGCTTCAGGTCCCCTTAGTGGAGAGGCCGGTAGGCCAGTCGGATTCTGTCCCAGCCTCAGACGTGAGTTTGGCTTCCTATCTGCTAAAGACTCAGACTTAGGGCCAATTTCACATTTTCCCATGCTTCAACGAACAATAAAATTACCTATTTTATTCTTCCCTGAAATGAGACTTAATTCCTTAGAGGGCCTTGGGTCAAAAGTGTGTTAGAAATTAAAAGTATATTTATGCTTCTGTCCTAATCTATTGGGCAGAATTTTCCTTCATGAAATCTTAAGTTGGAGACATTTTCTCCACAGGAAATTGTGCACGAACACTCTCTTTTTTAAAAAAAGGACTGGGAGATGGGTGCTTAAGGAGGAAAATGTCTATATGCTTCTCTGTGAGGAACAGACAGAATGTATATCCTCTTTCCCCTGCCAGCAAATTGCAGAAATTTTGGCTGCGACCTCACAGTTTGATCCACACATTTGGCTGTTTAGTTGCTATTGGTCATTCTCTGAGCAGTTCCATTAGCTGTGGGAAATGAGGCGTCCTGGTAGCTCCTGCTCTTGAGATCACCTTTGGAAGGACTCTTCTACCCCTCCAGCCTTGTCTGGCTACACTTCTGGGTATATTGGCTACCTTTCCTGAGGGCTTTCATTACCGAAAGGAGACCTGATAGGGCCCGACACTGGTGAGTACTAAAACCACTCATGTATTCATGAGTTTCCTGAAAATAAAGTGGAACCTCATCAGATCCTTTCAAAATCCATTCTTTAAAATGATATAATGTGAGTGATGACAACAGATAATAATAACCATTACTCTATACTAGAAACTGTGCTAAATATGTGAAGATGATAAAAACCTATGTGGGTATTTATTAGCCCATTATACAGATATTGTACAGTTATTAGCTATTACACAGGTAGAGACACTGAAGCTTCAAGAGGTGAGTTGCTTCACCAAGTTCACACAGTAGTTGTGTGGCAAGAGCCAGGTTTGAGCTCCCTCACTTACTACACAGCTCAGACTTCTAGGGTCTGCTCAGTACTCTGTCCAAAGCACCAGACCAGTGGAGAAACCAGACCAGAGGGACCCTTCCTTCATTTGTGAATTTGATGTTTAGGTCCTAGTGATTTTAAACCATGTTATATATGAGGCTCCTAGTTTTTGTTTGCTTTTATTTGTAACTTTTTGCTATAGAAAATACTCGTTGTTAATTATGAATTTCTATAAATCAGTATCAAACTTGTAAGAAATATTTGGCTCATGGAGCAATGTAACAGGTAAGAAACTTTACATTTAGGTTCTGTTTAAGATGAACTGGGGACAGAAAGGAGCAGTATCTGGACCAAGCACCTTTCTCAAACATACTCTTTTGGGTGTACTTTTCTACATGAAATTAGGAAGTTTAAGAAAACATTTAACACTGTTACAGGTAGTCCCCAACTTACAACAGAGTTCTGTTGCAGCAATTCCATCGTTGAGTCTGACATAAGCCAGATACCTCATTTTGTTTTTGAGGGTTGGAAATATTACATATAAACTTACAGATATATTCTAATACATACATACATAAACAAGCACACAAATCATAAAAATTGAAGAAGAATTGACTGCAAAAAGGGTGTGGGGGCAGTGTCTGACCTCCTCTAACTTCACAAGAGGAAAGGAGGATCAGAACAATAGCCTAAGACTAGTTTCTATGAGGCAGAGGTCATACATGCCACTACCCTTAAACCCCTTTACCAATTCTTACACCAACTATCCCTCCCAAAGTACCCTATACTTTTCTGCTGGTTTTGACAATTTGTTGCAGTTGCCACAGACAACTCACAGACAGTACTCACAATTAAGGGGTTTATTAGGGAAGTAACTGGTTACAATTAAGAGTCAGCAACAAGTCAGGATACAGTTTTTCAATCAAGACAGCTTCTTCTCACCCATGCTGCAGGCATGCTACTTCTCTCTGGCTTCAGCCTCTGCTCTCTTTGGACCAGTATTACAAAACTCTTAGCTTTGCCAATAGGCACCCAAAGAGGCACCCTATTCTGCCAGAAAGCCTCCTCCCTGAAGACTTTCAGCTTTCTCGCTCCCTGGACAAAGACGCCCACCTCTCTGTCTCATGCCAGTCTCTTGATTCTGCAGCTTCTGCTGCTGCCATCTTTCTGCCACCTCTCTCTCTCTCTCTGCCAAGGCAGTCCAGCACAGGGATCTCATGTCCAAGGACACACTCCACTCCCGGTTGTTCCTCTGTCTTAGTGTAAATGAGATCCCCCTTGCTGTGAGTTGGATCTGACTCAACGGCAGTGAGTTGTTTTCTACCTCTGGGATGGCTCTTTTTAAACCTAACAGAATGGCAAAAGTGACCAAGCCCCATATTGGGGTTCCATAAACATTATTTGCATTGACCTACCCTTACAAGTGTGGCATGTACCTTATTTACATTATTCACAAACTATCTAATCTCTGTGGTAGGCCACATCCACCTCACATTTGCACAGTTCCAACCAGTCATCTGTTGAACATTACAAAGACCATGGCCAGAAAAGGCATATTAAATGAGTCATTGCATCACAATGACATTGGATTTTATCAGTTGCAGTAATAATTCCACTTGTGGAAGATTTTGGATCCTCTGGATTATCCCTGGGAATGAGGATGGTGTTTCTAGTCAGAAAATTAGTGAGAGTTGTCTGTATGGTTCTTTTCTTTTTTTCATGTATTTCTCAGTAATATCTCAGTGCTTCCTGAATCTCCCTATTGGCTTTAGCAAAGTGATCAACATTTGGGTTCATGTTTAGTTTAGATAAACACTCCAGCTAATCCTTTCACTATAAAATTTTTTGACAACTTCTCTCCCTCCTCTTCCTCATTTATTTCTTCTTTGGTTATTTCTTTACTCTTCAAAATCCATTAAGTACTGGTCCATCAACTCTCCCCTTCTTCGTGATCTGTTAGCTGTTTTACATTGCAATATGAAGTTCTAGGTTTGGCATTCTTGCCATACGGATGACTTTTCCACTGATTTCTTTGATTATATTATCCTGATCAGATGCTTGGAGCATGTTCACATAACTCAGAATTCTTTTCCCCAAATTCCCTGCATGCATTTTCTTATAACTTCTACCTAGGAAGATATACTAACAATACATGTTTTTTAAAAAAGGAAGTCATAAGTGCAGTTCATGGTAACTCAAATGCATAAGCAAGGGTAGATTACCCAATAAGCAAGGTATGTGCTTACTAACTAATCTGTAATGAATAGTTTCACATGTTTCTCACCACGGATATGATGAAACCCATGTGAAATTGTTCACTACAGATAAGTAAGTAAACACAAGTAAGCCCTGCTTTGCTTACTGGGTACCCCATCCCTGTCAAGTATTGTCAGTTTAAAAAGAGGTTTTGATTCTGTAGGTAGATGCTGTGAGGTTGGGAGAAAGACCAATACTGGCTATACGTAGAAACAGTATCTTTGATAGGGTGAAAAATATGAAATTGTTCACTACAGATTAGTAAGTAAGCACAAGGAAGCCCATGCTTACCTTATTGGGTAATCCAACACTGGTCGTAAGTTGGGGACTGCCTGTATTACTTTTCTTGGCATTGAAATAGCTATCACTGCTATCAGGATGCCATAACTTTGTCATTTACATGACAGTTATATGGTATTTATAAGAATACAGGCTTGAGGGGCTTAAATACCCTTTCTACTTCCTGTACAAGGCTACTTTAAATCAATAACTGAGGAAATATATGTATGTATACATATGTGCACATGCATATACACATATTTCTATATATGCATAGATAGTATACATACGTATAGATAGATATTGCTTGAACAATTTCTCTTAGAAAGATCAGCACAAGGCTGGTCCCCATAAGGTGGAAGTTAAAGATGTCCCAAATGTCCAAACTACTGTGCCACTCCATCATTGCAGACATTAACTCCTCCTCCTCCTCTCAGTAATCTCCCATCTTAGAGTTCTATATTTTGCTATAATGCCTTACAGAACTCACAGACACCCAAGGGATCATCTCATGTAGTGCTGGTGGAGGCTGGAAGGCTGGCAAGTCCCAGGTTTGTGAGTAGGTCTGGAGGATCCTCCCAGTTCTCAGGGTTTGACGAACCTCCATCAGCAGATCAGATGTTGGCTGCTGTCCCAAATTCAGGGGTGAGATGAGGATGAGCCAAAACACAGAACTGGAGCAAGAGGAGGGTGAAACTTTCCAGGAGATTCATAGGTATACCCTCAAGGAAACTAAGCGTGGTGATTTCACTTATACCTTCCAGCAAGGCAGGACTCAAGGTATATCCCACCTGTGTTGCTCCAACAGAAATAACCCAAGTGGATGGCTTTAACAATCAGCAGCTACTCAGTTGCTCATGGCAAATCCCACCACAGAGCTGATTGCCAGCCGTTATAGGGAAGACTACTACCAGCTGCCCAGCCAAGATGACACCCAACCTTAACTACCACACCACCCCAAACAGGCATGGATAATAGGATTTACAGTACATCACAAAATGGAGGACAATGGCTAGAAGGGCCACATCAGGCAATTAACCACACATATATAAACCAAAAACCAGTGGCTGTTGAGTCACCTCCAACTTACAGCAACCTCATGTATGCAGTATAGTATAGTGCTGCACCCCATAGAATTTTCATGGCTATGACCTTTCAGAGGCAGATTGCACCCTTTTTTCCAAGTGCATTCAAACTATCCAACTTTCAGTTAATAACCCAGTGCTTAATCATTGCACCACCCAGGGACTCCTACAGATACATACCTATGTATCTATATTGGGACTCTGAAACATTTTTATAATCCTATTTGCCTAGATTGACTGCTGTTTCTACTAAAATGTTTTAATATAATTTTACTAGCAAAATGGAATTTAACAAAGAAGAAGAAGGAGAGAGGCTTTTATGAAATATGTTAAATTAACCACCTAAGTTTTTGTCAGTATTATTATTCTTCTTGTACATATACCTTTAAGACAGGGTCACACCTTCCTGATCACCTGGCCACTTCTTTTCACTGCTTCTTCACCATTATTTCCTGTTCCCACTGTGCTTGCAATTCCCCACAGCTGGTCCTTTGGAAGAGGAGCGGTTTGGCTTCCCAGCGTTCAGTGGCATCTCTCGCCTGACCTGGCTGGTCTCCCTCTTCGGGGAACTTTCTCTTGTGTCTGCCACTTTGGAGGAACAAAAGGAAGACCAGTTTATGAAGATGACTGTGTGCTTGGAGACTGAGAACAAACGGTGAGTCATGAGAGACCATGAGGGACTGAATGTTCACGAGGAGGAATCCAGAGGGGAGACTGAGGCCGGGACCTCACCCACCTCCCAGGTGGACTCTGCCCTGCACACAGGCCAGGTTCTGATAATTCACTTGTGCAGCCTGGAAGGTTGGTACAACAAATGGAATCCCATTGGCCAGTAAGTAAATAGAAGCTTACAGAATGCAAGCAGGTTGCCTAAGCCATGCAAGTAATTAATAATAAAATTTAGTAGTAGAAATTGAGTTAACTCCATGACCTGTTCCATAATAAAACATTTTCCCATGTTTTATTATGAAAAATTTTCAGACATAGAGTAAAGCTAAATGAAGTTTTCAGTGAATACTTGTATACCTACCACCTAGATGCTACTATTAACATTTTGCTCTCCTTGCTTATTCCGTCTATCCAAGTATTCATTCCTCCATGTGACCAGAAGTTAAAGTTCTGTTTATCAGCTTTACCATCACATGACACAATCACACTGTTCCCAAAATCTTGTGACACTGTTTCTCATTGTGGTTTGTTGCCATCAAGTTGGCTTTTACACATGATAAGCCCATGTATAACAGAAAAAAGTATTGCCTGGTCCTGCGCCATGATCACGATTATCAGCAGGCTTGAGTCTGTTGTTGCTTTCCAGCACTCTATCGGACTGTATTCTCTTGGCATCCACAGGGTTTTCATTGGCTAAATGTTGGACATAGATTGCTAGTCCTTTCTTCCTACTCTATTTTAGTCTGAAAGCTCTACTGAAACCTGTCCACTATGGGTGTGCCTACCGGTATTTGAAATACCAGTGTCATATCTTCCAGCATCATAGCCACACACATGCTACCACAGTATGACAAGTCTTTTTAAACCAAAGTATGCTCATAATTTTCCTTGAAAAGCATTCATGCTGTGTAAAATATTTGAACAGTAATGGTTTTAGAGCATTTCTGTGTGTGTTTCCAGGTAAGCGGGTTCTCCTGGTAGTATAAGAAACAGACCTTTGGATATTTGAAAGAACAAGAACAATACAAAAGGAGGGGGATATTTGAATCCCTAAATGGAACCTGATCTATCTGCGTGTTGAGATGTTTCTCCAGGCTGGGAGGAAGGGAGCAGCCAAGCAGGTGAAGGAAGCCATGAAGTGGCTGGAGGTGCTACGTGTACAGTGGGCTGCAGCAGTGGCCCTAAGCTCCTGCTCTCTGGGTGTGGGAGGATTAGCATGGCAGCTGTGGGCAGAACCATCCACAGACCACTGCGGTCCCTGTAATCAGAGCTAAAGGAAGCTCGGGGCACCTGGAGAGGGGAGATCAGGCTTCTCAGAAGGAGATGCTGTGCTTGGTCATGAGGTTTAGGTGTGAGTCATCCAGGGAACCATTTTGTGGGGAGCAGAGTCTGACTTTGGTGCTGCACAGGAGGGGCATTAGATAAGAGTGGAAGAAATGGCCAATACCACACTAACAACTTCTTAAACTCATATAGTGCTTTCCACTTCACAAAATGCCTGTTTGATCTCACAACACCACCATGACATAGATAAAGCTGTATGCTTATATTATTATTTATTTTTATTGATGGGAAAATTGAGGTTTAGGAAACCTCTTAATTGACATTTTCACATTCCCTCAAATCCTAAGACTCTACAGTATATGGAAGGACATGAGAAACTCCCTTAGGTGGGTCACAATATGTAGAATACCCCAACCCTCTTTTCATCCAGTGCCAAAAGAACATAGTGAACAAGTTACATGAAAATTAATCTTTGCCATCACATTCCAGAACATCTGAGTGGCTGTACCTTGATTTAAAAAAAAAAAAAAAAAAATCTAGCCAAGAGAATTCATTTAATATTTTAGATGAAGTTAGAGCAGCTTTTTGGTAGCATTTGTAATATTTATTTTCTTTGAATCAAGCCCAGAAATTGCTATGGATGGATTGGATGCCTTACTTTTACTAATTTAACTGCTGTTTCCAGACCTGACTATGGATTTTTGATTTATGGGCTAGCATTAAATACACGTGGATCATTTCATTGACATCCAGAATAGAAAGTTTACTGTACCGCATTTCTTCAGAGCAGGCTGATCCTCACTGGGCTGATGTGTACACCGCGTGGGAAAGAGAAAAGCCATCCTGTCCTATGGACATGCCCTGGCTTCAGACTGTATGTTGGAAGAATGCTTTGGGGTTTGCCAGCCTCTCCTCTGACACTCCCAAAGGTTATCTGAATCTGCAGGCTGGATTCTCTCAGCTAGAAGTAGACACTCTTTCAAAGTTTGTCATGACACATTAGGAGTCACTGCCAGGAATCTCAGGGGACGTGGTTCCTTCTGTTATATTTACCTTCAGACAACATGGTGGAATGGAGCGGAACATGGCAGGGGCATTGGTTAGAGGGTAAGGGGAGTGATCTTGAAAGGTCACCAATAAAAGGAGTAGCAAGATAGTGATTATCACAGAATAAATCTCTGTGGTAACAAGTGCTGTTGTTTGTTAACTGCCATTGATTGATTCAGCCCCTGACACGTGGCCGCACACACAACAGAAGGAAACATTGCTTGATCCTGCGCTGTTCCTCATGATCAGTTGCAGATCAGATCATTGTGATCCATAAGGTTTTCACTGGCTGATTTTCAGAAGTAGGTCATTAGGCCTTTCTTCCTAGTCTCTTTTAATCTGGAAACTCCACTGAAACCTGTTCAGCATCATAGAAACGTGTAAGCCTCCACTGTTTAACAGTGGTAGCTGTTCATATAGTGTGCTTTGGTCAGGAATTGAACCCAGTGCACCTGCATGGAAGGTGAGAATTCTGCCACTGAGCCACTTATGCAAGTGTTAAGATTAACTGATATTTGAATGCTTGCTATGTGCCAGCATTAGACCTTTTATAAGGATATACTTGTTTAATCTTTACACCAGCTCTCTGAATTATTATCACCTAGGTAACTGAGGCTCAGAAGGGTTAAGAAACTTGCCCAAGGACACAGTGGTAGTATAGAATAATAATAAGTGGTAGTAGAATTCAAATTCAGGTGGCCTATCTGCAGACCCCAAGCTGCCACACCTTTGCCCTAGCAGTGGGAAGGGAATGTCATGGGAAACACACCAGGATCTGTCTATACCTTATCGTAGTCCTCACATGTCATTGAGGTAGGTATCATTAGCCCCAGAGCCCAGAGTTAGCCAGAAAACTAACTCTCAAACCCATGTTCTTTCCATTTTACCAGAAATTTTCAAACTTTTGAAGAATAAGCATTAGGCTCCTTTCTTCCACTCAAGTCTAGTGTGGCTACCCAATATATAAAGAGGCACAGGTATTTACTCTCCTATGGAGCCAGCTGGTAGGAGTGGTGCCAATACTGTGCCTGCCCACTCTTCCTCCAGGGCTTGGAGAAGAATCCTGTTAGGAAATCCTACCTCACCGTGCTGAAGCCAGACACTGACACTAGGCTTTGAGAAACAACTCCTATTCTACTTTTATAAGAAGTCTGTGTCCAGGTTGGTAAGATCAATTTGTTGCTGGAGTGAACACTAATACTTGCAAATGGCAGTTGTCACAGGGCAGACGAGCAGAGGACCATCTGTGAAGCTGTCAGGCGCATGTTCTTAGTCCTAGTGTCTGCAGCCAAGTGCTGCCCAAGCCCAAATCCAAGTGGGGAATATCTGCCTTTGGCCCAGGTTCCACCCTCAGCTTTACTCCACACAGCTGGTGGGAAAGTGCCAACAACCAATGTCCTTACATAAATCCATAATTAGGAAACAGACAGACCTTTCACATTTTCAGTAGAAGTGGCCACAAAAAGAGCCAGGAATTAATTCTATAAATGTCTCTCCTGCTATCTTCTTGCCCTTATGGGTTATGCCATGGCTCCTCCAGTGTAGGTAGTAGTAAGCTGGACTAGCCCAGGGAGGTCTTCGTTACCTAAATTGGAGGCAGACCTGAGTCTCCTGCAACACCAGAAACAGTGTAAGGGTCTTGGACCCTTTCCCTGCAACCCCACACCTAAATCTTAAGCTGTATTATGGCCTACCCACTCTAGAGGCAGAAATGACAAGCTGCTCAAAAAGAGGACAAAGGCAGTTTTCTGTTCATTCCTTAGCACTAGTCTAACCTGCCTACTACAGGCTGACCTTAATCCCAGAGCTGGTACTCAGGTCACAGCAGGAAGGCCAGCAGCCCCTCTGCATGCTCAATGTTGAATGCCTTTTTAGCATTGCTGTCCAACAAAATGCCTTGTCCTTGACCCTGGCTCATCCCTGTGGAAGAAGTAAAGGGAGGCAAAAGCAAAGAGAAGCATCCAGAGACCAACACCAAGTCACGTCACTCCTAGGACTTTGTTCTAAGAAGGAGGTGGGGAAAAACACACACACACATTATATTACTTTAGCTAATATATTAGCACATGAAGATATTGAATGCAAGATACATGCATTAAGTAAAAATTAGAAAGAGCTTTGGATATTTGGCAATAATAAAAGTGAATAAATCATATAATCAATTGCACATGATATGCAAACAAAAATAATTACAATAACAATATCTATAGGATCATAAAATATTTTAAAGTAAACCCCCCAAAAGAAGTAAAAGAAATCATTTGTACATTATAATTTACATTTATGTAAAACTTACACCCATATACATATCAGCAAATATTTGAAAGGATTTCGTCAAACTGAAGATACTTGTACATAGGTGGGAAAATTATAGATTTGTGTTTATTTATTTAAAAAGTCCTTAAATTAATGCTGTTTTGTTTCAGACTCTAAAACAGATTTTATCCTCTTTTCTGTTATATTAGTCAATAAAACTTTTTTCTCTAGGTTAGTCTTCTTTGGAGAAGGTGTTCTCTGTTTTCCATTAAGCAGATAGCAGGGCTCTTGACTGTTATGAAGAGAGAAAAGATTAACCCAGAGAAAAGAGAGGGTTTAGAAAAGTGCTATCTGCCCTAGTTGGATTTCAAATGTTTATGAGTGCTTAACATGAGCTTAGGGGGGAAATCTAAGTGCAATGGGAGGTACTTTGTTAACCAGCAGTTAGAGTCTGATATTTTCTGTCATGTGTTTGGGATCATAGACTTCACTGAGATTCTGATGAAAACTAAGAACTCTCTTTCATGAAAATGCACATCCATATGGAAACAGCACTTTTAAGTGGTTTGTAGACTGCTTCATCCCATTCCCAAGAGACATTCATGAGACTCCCAGTAAAAACTTCTGAATCACAAACTGGTGTTCATGCAAAATCATTGGATGAATTCTCCTGCTTGATGGCATAATTAAATAAAGGTTGATAGTGAAAGTAGAGACACAGTCACCATGACTGATGAGAAGTTTCCGAGGCTGGTGGAAGTCAGGATGCCATGAGACCAGGTTGAGCACCAGCCACAGGGGGGACAGGAGGGAAGTGGGCACCTGTTGTCAGCTGGGCAGGGACCAGCCAGCATCCCTCTGTGTTCATTCCTGTATGATTGCTGACGTGTGAATCCTCTGCCCTTGCAGCCCACTGACATGGACTGAAGAGAAAGGGCCTGGCCTAAAACGGAACAGATATTTAAGCTTCCATTTCAAATCTGGGTCCCTGGAGAATGTGCCCAATGTTGGCATCAATAAGAACATTTTCCTGAAAGATCAAAATATATTTGTCCAAAAACTCTTGGGCCAGTTCTCTGAGAAACAGCTGGCTGCAGAGAAGAAGCGCATCCTGCACTGCCTGGGGCTTGCTGAAGAAATCCAGAAGCACTGCCGCCCAAAGAAATAAGATTGGGGGGGCGTGGCACTTCAACTATGGCACCAGAGTTTTCTTATACCAAGACCTGATCTTTATTCTGATAATTAAACAAGTTTTCTTGGCTAAACAGAATTTGCTTATTGTCATGAGCTGTGTATTGGGGTAACATTAGGGGTGTTTTGTTTCTCTAGTGCTGCTGTAACAGACATAGCACAAGTGGGTGGCTTTACAAACAGGAGTTTTATTCTTTTACAGTTCAGGAGGCTAGAAGTCCAAGTTCAAAGTGCCAGCTCTAGGGGCTAGGTGAAATCCCCTTGACCTTGGGCTTCACCTCTGCCTCTTGCTTCCAGCTGACTGGCGCTGGAGGCATCTCTTAACTCTGGCAGCTGCTGGCTGCTGAGGCTGACAAACCCAAAGTCAACAAGTAAAATGGCACAGGCCCAAGATTATCAAGCAACACGGCAGGCCACAAGTTCAAGTCCAGAAACAGTCCCAAGATCAGCAGGAACACTGATGACTTAGCCAAATGCAGGATCCAGATGTGCCAAGAAGCTTGAAATCCCTTTTTTTTTTTTAATTTTTAGTGTGATTTGGGTGAAAGTTTACAGAGCAAATTCATTTTCCATACAGCAGCTCACATACACTTTGTCTCATGACATTGACTGCAATTTCCCACAAACAACAGCTTCCTTCCCACTTCCTCCCCATAGTTACCTCTTCCCTCCCATGCACTCCTGCCCCCTTCCAGCAAGCTGTCTCCTTGTGCATACACAGCCCTTCTATTCTTCCATGATTGATCTCTCTAAGGAGTGTATTTACCTAATGTAAATGTTCACCTCATATGCCTATCTTTTGTTTGGCTGGAAGCCACAGAAATGGGTTCTATTCCAGACCTGAAGGGCAGCTAGGGGGTCACAGTCTCAGGGGTTCCACCAGGCTCTATCAGACCAGCAAACCTGGTCCCCCCCCCTTTTTTTTTTTTAATGATTTTGTGTTTTGTTCCACACTGTTCTCCCACTCTATCCAGGATCTCCTACAGAGATCCTTTTCCTAGTGGTTGACAGTGGTAGCCAGGCACCATCTAGTTCTTCTGCTCTCATAGTCATATAGGCTGAGGATCACATGGTATACCAGTCCTTTGGACTAATTGTTTCCATGCATTTTTGGTTTTCTTCATTTTTCTTTGCTCTGGACAAGGACACACCCATTGTTGCCTCTAGATGGCCCCTTGCAAGCTTTTAAGAATCCCAGTCGCTACTTGCCAAAATAGGACATGGAACAATGTTTTTGTGTAGTATGTTATGCCAATGAAGCTTGATGTCCCCTGAAACCATGGTCCCAAGCCCACAGGTCCAACTACTTGCTCCCTCCAGGTAGCTGGCTGTGGCCAAGAAGTGACTACAACCTTGTCCCTTGTCAGCTTTACTATATACCTGGGAATTCTTATAGAACATAAAAATACACTTGTAGAAACATTGCTGAGACCTTTTTTTTAGAGTGTTTCCTTATATACTGGAAGGGAGTTGATTATACCACACTCAATCTCATCATGGGGAATAACTGCCTCCAGCTACCCAGCCATTCAAAACCATGGCCCAGCCAAGTTGACACACAACTTTAACTACCACATAGGGGTTGGGAGATGTGCACAGTGGTGACCATGAGCAAGCTAACCTTGGTTGAGTTGAGCTAGATGCCTTATTTGCCTGGTTTCGTTTACTTTCTGGTGGCATAGTGCCTAAGGCACTTGACTGCTAACCAGAAGGCTGGTGGTTCAAACCCACCAGCCACTCCTCAGAAGGAAAGTTGGGCAATTTAATTCCGTAGTGATACTGTCTTGGAAACCCAAGGAGGGGTCACTATGAGTCAGATCCGACTCCATGGCTGTGGTTGCATTATAACCCTATAAAGGGGACATTGGTGGTTAAGTTGGTGGGTTTCCATGTGGGAGACCCAGGTTTGGCTTATGGCCAGTGCACCACCTAAGTGGGGAAGCCACCACCCATCAGTCAGTTGAAGCTTATGTGTTACTGTGATGCTGAACAGGTTTCAATGGAACTCCATACTAAGATGGACTAGAAAGAAAGACCTGGTGATCTACTTCTGAAAATGAGCCATTGAAAACCCTATGGATCACAACAGTCTGATCTGCAATCAATCATAGGGGTAGCACAGGACCAGACAGCATTTAGTTCTATTGTGCATAGGGATGCCATGAGTTGGGCTGATTTGACAGCAGCTAACGACAACACCACCAACCCTATGACACAGGCATTACCCTACTGGTTTTGTTTAGGTTACTGGAAAATCTTGTTTGAGGTCACCCGTATAGTAAATAACAGGACTGGATTTTAAATCCTACCCATTCCCTGAACTACTACAAACACTGCCTTAAAACTCACTCTTTCCTAGTTTGGGGAATTTTCTTTCCCCAAAAAACAATTTGATTAGGCAACTCTGCTAGGTGCTGAGGATTCTAAAAATGATAAGATGTAGCCACTGCCTTCAGTTCATGTGAGAGGATTTGAGGTCTGAGATTTCCCGATTCAGGTTGCTGTCCAAGTTGAAGAAAAGAAGCCTCTGTACTACTGCAGGAATGTTCCTAAATTCTGGGTCCTCCATGCAGGCTTCATTTGTGCAGGCCCTCCCTGCCCTCACCCCTCCTCCTTGTGACATCCTAAGTGGTAAAACTGTGAGGGACTAGGCCACCCTTTCTCTGGCCTGACTCATCCTTAGGAGGCACTGAGTTTTTGGCTGGTCCACGTGGGGGGTGACTAGGGTGTGATAGGCACTTCCTCTGCAGTTGTGAAAAATAAATTACTTTAAGAAAGGGCAGATTAGCAAACATTTGGCTGCAATCCCAGCCATGTTCCCCAATCAGCTTTATCGTAATAAAACCCACTCTTTTGTAACTATTTTCTTCTCTCTTTCTCCCTCTCTATCACTTGCATCTATAGCTTCATCTAGCCCCAAAAATGAAAGACAAGGAAGGAATGTTCATTATTGGACCCCTAAAATTCCAACAATAAGCCTTGTCCTCTACCTGAATGAATCGGAAGAAAAAAGGGGAGACTATTGTAGCAGATGACACTAGAGGTCCTCTGGAGAAGGCTCACCCTTGGAAAGATCCCTTGATATGTCAGCCTATCTGTAGTGGAGCGTGAGGGGTAGAGAAGGAGACTGTTACAGGAGGGAAAGCTTAGGGGACTGAGGTTGATGGGTTGAAAGGAAACAGACAGACAAGCCTCTCTGCAAAAGTAATAAACAGGAATTTAAATGGGAAAGGTGAAGGGAATAAGGCCCAGATGAACTAAACCCTAATACTCGAAGTATGGCGTGCTGACCAGCAGCTGCAACATTGACCTGGCCTGCGATTATTCAGGAGCTCTGGTGGGACTGTGGTTGAAGCATTAGGATGCTAACGACCAGCTGCTCCATCTCCATGGAGAAAGATGAGGCAATCTGCTTCTGTAAAGATTTACAGCCTTGGAAACCCCATGGGGCAGTTCACTGCCCTATAGGCGGTCACTATGAATCAGAATCAACTCAATGGCAGTGGGTTTGGTTTGGGCTTTGGGAGCTTATTAGAAATGGAAATTCATGGACCCACTCCAGTCCTGCTGAGTCATGATCTGAATTTTAAAAAGATCATCAGGTGATTCATATGCAAATCAAAGTCTCTTGGAGCTTATAGATTAATAAGGAAGAAAGGTGTTATTCCAATTGTAAGTATTAAAGTACAACTGTGAGGAATATAGCAAAGAGTATTTTTAAAGTCTGTGCTTGGAAATAGCCAAATGGTGGAAACAATGGAAGTATCTATCCACAAATGAATGGATAAATAGAATGTGGTATATATATCCATGCAGTGGAATTTTATTCAGTCAGAGAAATGAGTTCTGATACATGCTACAACATGTGTAAGCTTTGAAAACATATTGAATGGAGTATATCAGACACAAAAATAAATATTCTATGATTGCACTTACATGAAATATGTAGAATAGACAAATACATAAAAACAGTAGATTAGAGGTTTCTGTGGTGGTAGGGGGAACTAGGAAATGATTACTTAATGGGCACAGCTTATGTTCGTGGTGATGACAAAATTTAGGAAATAGATGGTAAATTGTGAAAGAAATTAATGCCACTGAATTGTACAATTAGAAATTGTTAAAATAGCAAATTTTATATTATTTATATTTTGCCACAGTAATTTAAAAAGAAAAGAAACTTGTATTAGGAAGAGATTTTCTAGGCAGGAAGTTAGGAAGACTTGCCTAAAGAGGTACCCTGAAACTTAAACGCTGAGAAGGAATTGAAGCAGGTGCGGGTGGACAAGCTGGAGCGGGGCAGTGGGGGGTGGTCATCCTGGGCAGAAGGAACAGCATGTGCAAAACATGTGTTCAGCCAGGCCAGAGGCCAGCACTACCCCTGGGCTTAACAGGTCCAGGTAGCTTAAATTTCTTTTTTGTCATTTCCAGTTGACTTTTCTAAACCCAGCTTAAAAAAAAAGAAAAAAAAAATGTGGAATGAGAATGAGGTACTTAGAAACAATAAAAAGTCTCTTTCACTTTAAAAACAACAACAACAACAAATATATATATATATATATATATATATATATAGTACTTGGAAGCTCTGGTGGCATAGTGCTAAGGCATTTGACTGCTAACCAGAAGGCTGGTGGTTCAAACCCACCAGCCACTCCTCAGAAGGAAGGTTGGGCAATCTAATTCCACAGAGATACCACCTCAGAAACGCAAAGAGGGGTCTAATACTAAGTACCATTTATTAAGCAAGCAATATACTCCAGGCCCGGTGCTAAGGTTTAATACCCTAATCCATTTACTCTTCCTAATTATTCTATAGGCCATACAAGTTCAGCGCTATTTTCATGTACCTTTTTTAATACATGATGAAGCTGGATTTGGAATTTCAGCAACATGGCTAGCCTGACTCACCTTCTAAATCAGAGATTGCTAAACTTCTGCCTGAAGGCCAAGTCTGGCCCACTGCCTGTTTGTGTAAAATTTTATTGTCACACAGCCCTACTCATTCATTTACGTATTGTTTGTGGCTGCTTTCACACTACAATGGCAGAAGTGGAGTCATGGGGACATGGAGCTATGGCTTGCATAATCTAAAATATTTACCATCTGGCCCTTTACAAAGGAGCCCTGTGGTACAGTGCTTAAGTGCCCAGTTGCTAACCAAGAGGTCATCCACTCAAACACACCAGCCACTCTCTGGAAGAAAGATGTGGCAGTCTGCTTTTGTAAAGAGATTTTCTAGGCAGGAAGTTAGCCTTGGAACCCTACGGGCACTTCTACTCCATCCTATTGAGTTGCTATGAGTTGGAATAGATTTGACAGCAATGGTCCTTTATGGAAAACATTTGCAGAACCCTGTTCTGGTGGTGTAGTGCCTAAGGCATTTGGCTGCTAACCAGAAGGCTGGCGGTTCAAACCCACCAGCCACTCCTCAGAAGGAAGGTTGGGCAATCTACTTCTGTAGTGATACTGGCTCAGAAACCCAAGGAGGGTTTGCTATGAGTGTGATCTGACTTGATTGCAGTGACTTTGTTTTTTTTTTTTTTTTTTGGTTCTGTGTGGAGGGGCCAAGAGTGATGTGAGGCCTTTCTGACTACAGAACTTTCTTCTTACTCCCCATGCCCCTCTGGATTCAAGGCAGAAAGTAGACTCCATTTTATCATTTAAAAAACTAGTCAGTTGATTCTGACTCACAGTGACTCCATGTGTATCAGAGTAGAGCTATGCTTCACAGGGTTTTCGGTGGCTGATTTTAGGAAATAGATCAGCAGGGCTTTCCCTGAAATACAATGGCCTGGAAACTGCACAGGACACACTTGGAAATTTCTTTTAACTGTTTCTGGTTTTCCATTTAATGAATGAATACAATGTATGTGCTGATGGTATGGGCTCTGGGGGACTGAAGTGAATAAGACCCAGTTGGCCTCAGGATGCTCAACTGCACACAGAGGCTCACACCAGTGGGCCAGTCAGAGAGGACAGTGTCCTCCCAGAGCTTTGGCTGGGAAAGGGGTCACCTCTTTGTGGGATGTGCAGGAGTGGGTAAGAAAGCCGCCTCTAGGTGGGGCCAACAAAAATGGGTATTGTTGAGTGATAGAGCGGAAGTAGGAAAACAGAGAACATGATCAAGAAAAAAAATGCCTGGTGCAATTTGGACAGTACAAAGAAGCATGGTCAAGACAAGACTGAGAGGCAGGAGGACGCCGGGGTACAGAGGGCAGAACCTCAGGGGCCGGCTGCCACCGAGTACACTGCTAAATTGTGACATTTGTGAAATCTCTCGGGGTTCAGTTTCATCTCTTTAAAAGATAGGGTAGGACCAGATAACCCTCAAGGCCCTTTCAGGAAGATTTGGAGCTAGAAAGGTAATGAGTAGAGTTTCTGTCATAAAGACAAAGTGCTGCAGTCCAGGTCTCTCTCCCCAGGGAAGTGGTTGAAATAGGACTATGCTTGGGAAATAAGTGGCTGGGATACAATGTCCTTAGACTGCCCAACCCATCAGCCTGTGAGACGAGGGGTTTCCTCCTTTCTGTGTAAGGGACTTCCTCCTTTCTGTGCAAGGGATTCTTGATCAAGAGGACTGAGTGTACAAGGAAATGTGACTCAGGGAATTTCTATGGGGAGAATTTAAAAAGAAATATGCAGGATTAAGGAGAAAAAGTTTTGATCAGATGTCAGGAATTGGAACTTGGGCCTCGGCAGTAATTCCCCCCTCCCCCCTTGGGCTCCAGAAAGGAGCTCTGGTGGTGCAGGGTTAAGGCATATGGTTGATAACCAAAAGGTTGGTGGTTCAAACCCACCAGCTGCTCCACAGAAGAAAGATGAGGCAGTCTGCTTCCCTAAAGATTTACAGCCTTGGAAACCTAGCGGGGCTCGCTATGAGTCAGAATCAAGTTGATGGCAATGAGTTTGATTTTGTTCTTGGGATCCAGAATCTTCAGACAAAGGATAAAATAGGAGTGGAAAAGGTCAGGCAAGAATGCAGTCACCCTAAATGAACCTGAGGCTGCAGGAAAGGAAGAACGTCTGAAAGGGCCTGTTCACTTCTGAAGCCTCTCTGGGATAATGGTCAACTGGTAGCTACCTCCCTCCCTGCCCACTGGCAGATTTCTTCACACAACCAGTACCTGGCTGTGCCCTGTGTGGAAACTGAAGCTAGAAACAAACAGCCAAGCCTAAAATTCCCATGTCCTTTCTTGGGTAAGTAGTCCTTCCATTGAGTCCCTGGTTGGTGCAAATGGTTAATGTGCTCGACTGCTAACCAAAAGGTCAGAGGTTTGAGTTCATTCAGAGGTGCTCAGGAAAGGCCTGCTATACTTCCTAAAGATCAGTCATTGGAAACCCTATGGAGCACAGTTCTACTGTAACACACATAGGGGGTCTCTACAAGTTGGAATCCACCAATTCCATACCAGGCCTTTTCTCATTCTTGCCGGCTGGTGGCGCTAGAGACTTACCTAACCAAGGAGAACTAAAACCAGAGGTGGAGCTGCCTTCTGTCCACTGTCCGCCTAAAAACGGTGTCTCTTTTTAAAGTAATGATGTCTGTGCTGTCTGTGGAAGGAAAGCTAGCAGCAATTTCGTCAATTTAGTCAATTATTTCATATGACCCTTGTAGCTACCAAAAAAAAAAAAAAAAAAAAAACCAAACTCACTGCCATCAAGCCAATCCGACTCATAGCGACCCCTCCTTGGGTTTCCAAGGTAATATCATCACTTCAGAAGTAGATTGCCCAACTCTCCTTCCAAGGATTGGCTGGTGGGTTTGAACCGCCAGCCTCCTGGTTAGCAGTCAAATGCCTTAGGCACTACCTCACCAGAGCTCCTTTCTTTCCACAGTCCTCCATTTTGTGATGTATTATAAATCCTAGCCTCTATGCTTAGGATCTCTGGTAGCATAGTGCCTAAGGTGCTTGACTGCTAACCAGAAGGCTGGTGGTTCAAACTCACCAGTCATTTCTCAGAAGGAAGATTGGGCAATCTACTTCCGTAGTGATACCACCTGGGAAACCCAAGGAGGGGTCGCTATGAGTCGGAGGGGTCGCTATGAGTTGGGGCCAACTCGACGGCAAATAACAACAACAACAAGCCTCTATGCTTACGGTGATGGTCTCATTTTGGACTGAGTTGTCTGTTATATTAATGAGGCAGGATTAGGGCGGGATGTATCTTGAGTCATTGCCTTACTAGAAGCTGTGATTCAAGTCACCACCCTTAGTTTCCTTGAGGGTATGGTCTGCATCCAATATATATGAATGCTCTGGCAAAATTCTCTCTCTTGCTCTGGATCCTGCATCTGGTTCATCATCACGTGACCTCCAGTTCTTGGGACTTGAGCCAGCAGCCTATTGTCTAACCTGATTCAGCCTATCATCTGACCTGATGATTTGGGTTTGTCAGCCCCTGCAAACATGTGAGTGAGGAGAATCCTCCAGACTGACACCTAACTCACAGATCTGGGACTTGCCCACCTCCACAACCACGTGAGCCACTTCCTTGGTGGTTTGTGAGTTCTGTGAGACATTACAGCAAATTATGGAACCCTAGACAGGAGAGAGAGCACTGAGAGTAGGAGGAGTAGTTGATGTTAGAAACAATGGAGTGGTACAGCAGTTTGGAAAAGATGGACATTTGGGACATCTTTAACCTCCACCTCATAGAGTCCAGCCTTATGCTGACTTTTCTAAAAGAAATTATTCATGCACTAGTTTTCAGCATTTTATAGAGTGAGGGACGATGTTACAGGCTTCTGGGCTTCTCAGAGACCAGTAATAGAAGGGGACTGGTTCTTTCTCTCGGATTTCCTGAGGACACGAAAATCATCAGCTGCTTTGCACAGGGCAATAGATAAGAAATCTTGTCTTGACAGAGTTTCTGTTTGGGATTATGAAAATGAAAAAGTTTTGGAAACAAATTGTGTTGATGATTGCACAACATGAATACAATTAATTCCATTGAATTGTACATTTAACAATACTTAAAATACAAATTTTATGTTATATAGTTTTACCACAATTAATAAAGAAAAAAAGAAATGCTTGTTTGGATTAGAGAGCTTATGGTTTCAACCTTGAGCAAAATGAGTAGAATGAAGATTCTAGAAGGAAGGCTTTGACCTCAAAAGAAGGACCAGACAGACCCAAGTTGAGTGGACAGACATGTCAAAGCCTAGAGTGAACAAAAGGACATGGAGAGCAGCCCCCATGGGCTACAAGGCCCATGATGTCCTCACCTGCAGCAGTGCCTTCAGAGTGGGGCTGGGTCAGGATTTGAGGAAGGGGCCAGGAGTCTATTTGTAATCCAAGAGTAGACATGTTAGCTTAGATATCTTGGATGTGAACTAGAAAATAATGTGGGACAAGCAATTAATGAAACAGGCTTGGCAAGGAGGCAAAGGTTGCTTGGTGAGGATCTAATTCCTGAGGAAGGTAGGGACAGGGAAGACTGTGGAGTGAACTTAAGAAGTCTGACAACTGAAGAAAGAGAAAGCTGAAGACTCAAACATAGGCATGCCTCAGGGATATTGCAAGTTCAATTGCAGACCATTGCAGAAAAGCAAATACAACAATAAAGAGAGTCACATGAATATTTTTTATTTCCCAGTGTCTATGAAAGTTATGTTTATACTATACTGTAGTCTCTCCAGTATACAAAAGCATTATGAAAAAATTTGAAATATTGTGAGAATTACCAACATGTGACACAGAGACACAAAGTAAGCACACGTTGTTGGAAAAATAGCACCAACAGACAAAGGGTTGCCACAAACCTTCAATTTGTTTAAAAAAGAAAAAAAAGACATTATCTTCGAAGTGCAGTAAAACAAGCTATGCCTATAATGAAATCTGTATTTACACCAAGATGGCGGCTTCAGGGCTTGCTACTTTTCTGTGTCTCATAGGAAGGAGATGGACAGTCAGGTTGCAGGGCATTTCTACTGGGCTTCCTGTGGTCTTCCTCTGTCCAGGCACAGGCCACTTTTTTTTTTTAATTTTGTATTTTAAGAGTTTGTTTTACATTCAATATTATGTGTACATTTAGTTTCACTCCCCATTTACCATGCCCAACTCTAACCCAGTCTCCTCCCCTCCCTGCCAAGTAACCCTCCCCTCTCTTCCCTCCCCCATGCCCCTTATAGTTATGCACTCCTATGTGTCCTGCATTTCGTCCATGTGAATGTTGCCCCTCTGGTGCCCCGTGGTCAAAGGATGCGTTTCCATAGAGTATGTGGGTGCATCACCCTGGGTTGAGTGGACTGCATGTACATCTTGTTTATTTACTATTGGGCTGAGAGCCATCCCCTGAGAGTGAGTTTTATTCCAAAACCATAGTTTTGGGGGTCTCACCAGACTTCATCTGACCAGTAATTCTGGTCATTTCTGAGTTTTTGGATTTTGTTCCATGTTTTTCCTCTCACTCTATCCAGGATCTCCAGATTTGATCCTCTCAGGCACAGGACACTTTTGTGCTAAAAATTTGATCTGCGGATTTTCCTGTTGCTCCAGTCTGCAAGCTGTGCTGCTTCTCCAGACTTCCAGGAATAGGACTGGTTTTCTGGAGGCACCAAAGACACTGTACCCTGTTTAAACATTATATCAAAATATTGAAGCTGCCTCCTAAATCAGCAATTAAGCTTAGAAATAAAAAACATAAAAAGGCATAGTGAAAAATCTCTGTTATGGATTGAATTGTATCCTTCAAAAATATGTGTTAGAATCCTAACCCCTGAATCTGTGGATATAATGTCATTTGGAAATAGGGTTGTCTTTGATATGTTAGTAAAGCTATATCAGTTTAGGGTGTCCTAAAACCTAATCACTCCTGACTTACAAGATGTGCCATAGACACAGAGACAAGTAAGCACAAATAGGGAAAGATAGGTTGCCAAGGAACTGAGGAAAGCCAGAATGACAGCAGCTAAAGGAGACAAGGGAACTCTGGTGGCTTAGTGCCTAAGGCATTTGACTGCTAACCAGAAGGCTGGTGGTTCAAACCCACCACCAGCCCACTCAGTGGGAGGAAAATGGGGCAGTTTGCTTCCCTAAAGATTCACCACTTCAGAAACCCGATGGGGGTCACTGTGAGTCTGAATCAACTTGATGGCAGTGAGTTTAGTTTGGTTTTTAAAAGCAGGAGGGAGCTTTTCTAGAGAGAATACTTACTAGAGTACTTACAGTCCTTTTTTAAGTGTTTTACAGGAGTCAACTCATTTAGCCCTCACAATAGCCCTGTCACACAGGTACTGCTACCCCTACCTTATAGATTAAGAAACTGAGGCACGGAGAAGTTAAATGACTTGCCTAAGCTCACACAGGAGCTCTGGTAGCGTAGTGCCTAAGGCACTTGACTGCTAACCAGAAGGCTGGTGGTTCAAACCCACCAG
>NW_006921664.1:4022768-4034903 GCF_000298275.1 Orycteropus afer afer | reverse complement strand
GGGTCAACGAAAGAGGAGGAGGCCTTCAACAAGATGGATTGACACAGTGGCTGCGATGATGGGCTCAAGTATAACAGGGATCGTGGAGCTAGCACGGGATCGGGCAGTGTTTCGTTCTGTTGTGCATGGGGTCACTATGAGTTGGAAACGACTCAATGGCACCTAACAAGAACAACAATGTCTAGTGATGCTGAACATCTTTCCATGTATTTATTAGCCATTTACATATCTTTTTTGGTGAAACGCTTATTCAAATCTTCTACCCATTTTTTAATTGAGTTGTTACAAAAAAATCCCAGATGGTAAATTTTTTCACTTGAAAATATTTCAATGTGACCCCTAAAAGATGAACCTAAAGAGTTGGACTTACTCAAGGCAGTTAGGAGGCAGGAATATGTAGGCCCTTGAACAAAGGTGGGACATTCTAGAAAGACATCAATGTCTCTCAGAGGGAGTGCTTGGAACTATGGCAGAAAATCACAGCCAACAATTTGCCAATATTAGAGTATTCACATAAATGTTACCAGGCTGATGTATATATCTAGCTCGGCCCTGCCCTGAACAGAGGCATCTGGCAAGGGGTCAGTAGGATTGAAATAGACCTATACTTTGCTTGCCAGGCAGGGTTCCTGGAGCGGAGCTGTGTGAGCCTGGAGCAAGGGGCATCTTTAGCTTATTTGCACAAAGGTGCCAAATGTGCTAGTGGTGTCCCCACGTGTGATTTCTTTTTCATCCATAGGTGGGTAAAGTCTAGCATTCAGGATGCAGTTAGACTTACTTCTTTCTAAAAGTAAAATTTATTGTCCATGATTTCAGGTGACACTCTAGAACTTCTTGACTTTAGAGATAAGCCCTCTTTGGAGAACTTGGGATTGTCTTGGAGGATTAGGGTTTGAGTTCCACTGCTCACCTCCAGCTACGTGACTTTAAAAACAGAAACAAGTTGATTCTGACTCCATGTGTGTCAGAGTAAAATTGTATTCCAATTGAGGATTTTCAATACTGATCTTTAGAAAGTAGATCACCAGACCTTCCTTTCTGGGAACTTCTGGGTGAATTCAAACTTTCTATTAGCAGCCAGGCATGCTAGCTGTTTGCACCACCCATGGACTGTACATGAGTTGTTGTTGTGTGCCATTGAGTCAATTCCAAGTTATAGCTGCCCTATAAGACAGAGGAGAACTGCCACATAGGGTTCCAAGGCTGTGATTTTACAGAAGCAGACTGCCATGTCTTTCTCCCTCAGAGCAACTAGTGGTTCAAACCGCTGACTTTGCAGTGAGCAGCTGAGTGTTTAACCACACACCACAACTCTCTTTCCCTTGTTTCTAAATTTCTCAAAGAGTAAAACTCAATGTCTATATTTTACTGGATAAATGTCATGCTGTATTACATTCCTATTCTAGCACTTATATCATATTTATACAGTTGATCAGTATTTAGGGAGCAAGACAAGAAAAGACTGGGAATGAATAGTCTTTGGCTGGCCAGGTGTTCAGAGTTAGACACAGCTTGGCAGATTGGTGAAGGATATTTGTTACTTGCAAAAATATGCAAAAAGAATGGAGAAGATGTAAATGTATATCGCTAAGTGAAAGAAGCCAGTCTGAAAGATCTACATACTGCATAATTCCAACTATATGACATTCTAGAAAAGGTAAAATTATAAAGAATAAAAAGATCAGTGGTTGCCAGCAGTTCATGGCCAGGGGAGAGGGATAATAGATGGAGCACAAGGCATTTTTAAGGCAGTGAAACTATTCTGTACGATATTGTACTCATGGATACATGGTGCGGTGAATTGCTTGATGTGGCCCTTCTAGCCATTGTCCTCCATTCTGTGATGTTTTGTAAATCCCATTATCCATGCCTGTTTGGGGTGGTGTGGTAGTTAAGGTCTGGTATCAACTTGGCTGTGCAGCTGGTAGTAGTCATTCCCTATAATGACTGGCAGGAGCTCTGGTAGCATAGTGCCTAAGGGACTTGACTGCTCACCAGAAGGCTGGTGGTTCAAACCCACCAGCCACTCCTCTGAAGGAAGGTTGGGCAATCCTACTTCCGTAGTGGTACTGCCTCGGAAACCCAAGGAGGGGTTGCTATGAGTTGGGGCGACTGGACAGCAAACAACAACATAATGACTGGCAATCGACTCTGTGATGGGATTTAAGTTATCAACGGCAAACAACAACAACAACAACAACATAATGACTGGCAATCTATGACTCTGTGATGGGATTTAGGTTATTTCTGTTGGGACAACACAGGTGGAATGTATCTTGAGTACTGCCTTGCTGGAGGGTATAATTCAAATCACCACCCTTAGCTTCCTTGAGGGTATACCTAGAATCTCCTGGGAAGATTCACCCTCCTCTTGCTCCAGTTTTGTGTCTTGGCTTATCCTCACCTCACCCCTGGATTTGGGACAGCAGCCGTCATCTGATCTGCTGATAGAGGTTCATCAAACTCCAAGAGTTGGGAGGATCCTCCAGACCTATTCACAGACCTGGGACTTGCCAGCCTGCCAGCCTCTACCACTACTATGTGAAATGAACCCTTGGGTGTCTGTGAGTTCTGTGAGGCATTACAGCGAAATACAGAACCCTAAGACTGGGGAAATTACTGGGAGGAGGAGGAGGAGTTAATGTCTGAAATGATGGAGTGGTACGGTAGTTTGGACATTTGGGACATCTTTAACCTCCGCCTCATGGGGACCGGCCTTGTGCTGATCTTTCTGAGAAAAAATTGTTCAAGCACATGGCATACATGTGTCAAAACTCATAGGTCTGTACAACACAAAGAGTGAATCCCAGTGCAAATTATGGACTTTAGATAATAATGTATCAATATTGGTTAATTAATTGTAATAAGTGTACCACACCAAAGCAAGATGTTAATAATAGAGGAAACTGAAGACGCTCTGGTGGTATAGCAGTTAAAGCATTCAGCTGCTAACCAAAAGATTGGCAGTTCGAACCTCCCAGCTTCTCCCCAGGAAAAAGATGAGGCCATCTGCTTCCATGAAGATTTACAACCTTGAAACCATATGGGGCAGTTCTACTCTGTTCTATAGGAATGCTATGAGTTGGAATAGACTTGATAGCAGTGAGTTAGTGGTACAGGAGGGAGAGGGAGTATTTGGGATCTCTGTACTTTTTGCATAAATTTTTTGTAGATTGAAAACTGTTTTAAAAACAGACATAAAAAAGGTTGCATGCACAACTGTAGGATTGGCACACACACACAAAAAAAGATGTGTATTTATTCACATAAAAGATGTAAATTGTACATCTGGGTAGAGATTATAAAGGTTAATTGTAAGAGGTTGGGTGTGTGTGTGAAGGGCCCAGGTGTGCAGTGGTTAAGTGCTTGGCTGGTAACCAAATGGTCGGCGGGTTTGAACCCACTACTTGCTCTGTGGCAGTTTGCTTCTGTAAAGATTTGCAGCCTTGGAAACCCTTGGGGCAGTTCTACTCTGTCCTATAGGTTCACTATGAGTCAGAATTAACTCAACAGTAGTGTGTGTGTGTGTGTGTGTGTAAGTGTATGCACACTTATGTGTACTTTTCTGTGCTTTCAGATATTTGGCATATTTGTAACTAGGAGGAAAAAAAAAGAGTAATTAATAAATAGGTCTTATTTTCTCCGAAGGGTTCAGTCCTGTTAGAGAGAAGAAAACATATTCCCCGCTCCCCCACTCCCAGTTTTCTGTCTGCTTATGTCAACTGTTAAGAAACTGTGTTTTCTTTTTGAAAATACATCAGTCATGCTTGATCAGGGCCTACCCTACTCTTGTATGACTTCATGTAAACTAATTACATCTGGAAAGATTCTATTTCCAAGTAAGATCACATTCATAGGTACCAAGGGTTAGGATTTGAGTGTATCCTTTTTTAAAAAATCAATTTTCAAAATATAGAGTTAGTTTACTAGTTGCCTCCAAAGATAACCACTGAAATAGGATTGTTTTGGTTTTATGTTTGCTTGTTTTTGTGAACCATTATGAACTCATTGACTTTAATTTATTTAATGTGTTTGAATCCGTTGTGGTCATTATTGATGCTCTAATTGTCTCCTTGAGTTGGCTTCTGAGTCTTTGTGACATGTCTCTATCAATCTTTAATAACTTCCTTGTGTTTTTGCTATGAAAAAAATGTTCCATTCTCATCATGTACATTTTCTTGCTTGGTCCCAAAATCAGCCATTTCTCCAAGGAGGCTTGGATCTTTTCAGTGGGAAATAGCATTTATAGGGGAGTTATCTTAAATAAATATGGTCCTTTGGCAAGATACTTCCTTCTTCTGTGGAGACAAAGTCCAGTTATTCACTAAGTATTTGTTTTTTAGAGAGGGATATTGAAGTCTGATGTCAGAGATAAAATTGTCCAGGACCATCTATGACCCTGACACTAATCCTAGGCATTAAACCAAAAACCAAACTCACTGCCGTTGAGTCAGATCTGACCCATAGCAGTGCCTCCTTGGGTTTCTGAGGCAGTATCACTATGGAAGTAGATTGCCCAATCTTCCTTCTGAGGAGTGGCTGGTGGGTTTGAACTGCCAGCCTGTGGTTAGCAGTCAAATGCCTTAGTGAGCTGAAATGTATTGTTTTTGGCCATTTAGAATCAGACAGTCATATGCTCTACTATGCCAGTAATGAGAAATTGAAGAGGAATGACATGGCATTCACCATCACAAAGACAGTTTCAAGATCTATCCTGAAGTATAATGCTGTCAGTGTTAGGATAATATTCATATGCTTACAAGGAAGTCCAGTTAATACTGCTATCATTCAAATTTACCCACCAACAACTAAAGCCAAAGATGAAGAAATTGAAGATTTTTACCAATTTCTGCAGTCTGAAATTGACCAAACATGCAATCCAGATGCATTAATAATTACTGGTGATTGGAATGTGAAAGTGGAAACAAAGAAGAAGCATCACTAGTTGGAAAATACAGCCTTGATGATAGAACTGATGCCAGAGATTGCATGACAGAATTCTTCAAGGCCTACAACTTATTCTTGCAATATACCTTTTTTCACCAACATAAATGGTGACTGTATATGTGGACTCACCAGATGAGATAAATGGGAATCAAATCAACTGTATCTGTGGAAAGAGGTGATGGGGAAGCTCAATATCATCAGTCGAAACAGGGCCAGGAGCTGACTATGGAACAGACCGTCAATTGCTCATATGCAAATTCAAGTTGAAGCTGAAGAAAATTAAAACAAATCCACAAGCACCAAAATATGTTCTTGATTATATTCTACCTGAATTTAGAGACCATCTGAAGAACAGATTTGATGCATTGAACACTAATGACCGAAAACCTGACAAGTTGTGGGATGACATCAAGAACAACACACATAAGGAAAGCAAAAGGTCATTAAAAAGACAGGAATGGAAGAAAAGACCAAAATGTAGGAAGAGACTCTGAAACTTGCTCTTGAACACAGTGTAGCTAAAGTGAATGGAAGAAGTGATGAAAGAAAAGAGCTGAACAGAAGATTTCAAAGGGTGGATCTAGAACACAAAATAAATTATTATAATGAAATGTGCAAAGACCTGGAGTAAGAAAACCAAAAGGGAAGGACATGTTCAGCATTTCTTAACATGAAATAACTGAAAAAAAAATTCAAGCATCAAGTTTCAATACTGAATGATTCTGTGGACAAAATATTGAATGATGCAGGAAGTATCAAAACAATATAGAAGGAATACAATTACTGTACCGAAAAGAACTGATGTTCAACTATTTCAGGAGGTAGTATATGATCAAGAATGAATGATATCGAAGAAGTCCGTGTTGCACTGGTACACTGGCAGAAAACAAGGCTCCAAGAAATGACAGAATATCCATTGAGATGTTTCAACAAATAGATGTAGTGCTGAAGGTGCTTATTCATTTATGCCAAGAATTTGGAAGACAGCTACCTGGACAACTGCCTGGAAGAGATTGATATTTGTGCCTATTCCAAGAAAGGTGATCTAAC
Organism: Orycteropus afer afer; assembly: GCF_000298275.1. Taxonomy (NCBI): domain Eukaryota; kingdom Metazoa; phylum Chordata; class Mammalia; order Tubulidentata; family Orycteropodidae; genus Orycteropus; species Orycteropus afer. The sequence continues at coordinate 4,028,906 of NW_006921664.1, read as the reverse complement.
AGAATGTGGAAATTATTGAACAATATCATTAATATCACATGCAAGTAAAAGTTTGTTGAAGATAATTCAAAAAACGGTTGCAGCAGACTTCCAGAAATTCAAGCTAGATTCAGAAGAGGACATGGAACAAGGTTTATCAATGCTGATATCACATGGATCTTGGCTGAAAGCAAAGAATACCTGAAAGATGTTTACCTGTATTTTATTGACTATGCAAAGGCATTTGTCTGTGTGAATCATAACACATTATGGATAACATTGCAAAGAATGGGAATTCCAGAACACTTAATTGTGCTCATGAGGAACTCATACATAGACCAAGAGGCTATTGTTAGAACAGAACAAGGGGATACTACTGTATGGTTTAAAATCAGGAAGGGTGTGTGTCAGGGTCTAATCATTTCCCCATACATATTTAATCTGTATGCTGAGCAAAATAATCAAAGCCAGAATATATGAAGAAGAATGCAGCATCAAGATTGGAGGAAGACTCATTCACAACCTGTGATATGCAACCTTGCTTGCTGAACATGAAGAGGACTTGAAGCACTAACTGGAGAAGATCAAAGACTACAGCCTTCAGTATGGATTACACCTCAACATAAAGAAAACAAAAATCCTCACGCCTGGACCAATAAGCACCATCATGATAAGTGGAGAAAAGATTGAAGTTGTCAGGGATTTCATTTACTCAGATCCACAATCAACACCCATGGAAGCAGCAGTCAAGAAATCAGACATCTTATTGCACTGGGCAAATTTGCTGAAAAAGACCTCTTTAAAGTGTTAAGAAGCAAAGATGTCACTTTAAAGACTAAAGTGTGCCTAATTCAGGCCATGGTATTTTTGATTGCCTCATATGCATGCAAAAGCTGGACAGTGAACAAGTAAGACTGAAGAAGAGTTGATGCCTTTGAACTGTGGTGTTGGCAAGGAATACTGAAAATACCATAGACTGCCAAAGAATGAACAAATCTATCCTGGAAGAAGTGCAGCCAGAATGTTCCTTAGAAGTGAGAATGGCCAGATTTCATCTCATCTGCTTTGGTCATGTTGTCAGAAGGGACCATTCCCTGGAGAAGGGTATCATGCCTCGTAAAGTAGAGGGTCAGTGAAAAAGGAGGAGATCTTCAACAAGATAGATTGACACAGTGGCTGCAATAACAGGCTCAAGCATAGACAGACTGTGAAGATGGTGCAGGACCAGGCAGTGGTTCATTCTGTTGTACATGGGGTTGCTATGAATTGGAACTGACTCAACAGCACCTAACAACAGCATGCATGACCCAGCAGTTGCTGCTAGTGAGTCTAATCTCTTCCTTCTTGTTGTAGATTAAATATGGATGCAAGCTCACTGTTAGTCTTTTTATTGAGAAGTGGAGTCTATCCTCTCTCTTTGAATCTAGGTTGGCTTTACAAGTCTGCTTGACCAAGAGAATAAGGCAGAAGTGATGTTCTAGGACTTCTGAGACTAGGTTATGGAAAGCCAAGCACCTCTAAAAAAGTTAAATGTAGAACTATCATACCAAAATCCAGTGCCACAAAGTCAGTTCTAACTCATTGCAACCCCATGTGTGTCAGAGTAGGACTGTTTTTCATAGGATTTTCAGTGTCTGATATTTCTGGAATAGATCACCAAGGCTTTCTTCCAAGATACCTCTGGGTAGAATCAAACCACCAGTGTTTCATTTAGCAGCCAATACCTTAACCATTTACACCACCTAAGTACTCCAATAGAACTATCATATAACCCAGAAATCCAAATCCTAGGTATATTCCCAAAAGAATTGAAAGCAGGAACCCAAACAGAAACTTGTATGCCAATATTTGTTGCAGCACTGTTCACAGAAGCCAAAAGGCAAAAACAACATAAATGTCCATCATCAGATGAATGGATAAACATGATGTGGTATATCCATAGAATGGAATATTACTCAGTCATATAGAGTAATACCTTGATACATTCTATAACATGGATGAACCTTGAAAACATTAATGCTGAGTGAGATAAGTCAGTGAAAAAAGAACAAATATTGTGTAATCTCAATTATATGAAATAGGCAAAAGTCTACAGATCAAAATTTATTAGTGGTTACCAATTGTGAGAGCAGTGGAGAAAGTAGGAGTCATTGCTTTGGGGTCACTGAGTTTCTACTAATGGTGATGGAATAATTTGGGAATAGATAGTAGTGATAGCTTCACAACATGATGAATATCATAGATATCTCTAAATTGTCACAAGCAAAAAATAGTGACATGGTAAATGTTTTGTGATATGTATTTTTACCATAATAAAAAACAATAAAAATAAATAAGTAACCCCCTCCCCCTAGAAAAAAATAAGGAAAATAAAAGCCTTGGACCAGCCATTCATCCTTTTGGGATATTCACTTTGAAACCCAGCACTATGCTATGGAGAAACCAAAGAAGCCCCATGGAGAGTCTCACTGTAGAGGAACCATACTTCCCGGCAACAACCCTACCTGAGTTTCATGCTGACAACCAGCACCAGTTTACCAGCCAGGTGAATGAGCTGTCTTGGAGTGCACCACACAGCCCATTAGTCCACCTGGATGACATGGAGAGCAGCAACAAGCTGTCACCACCAACTCTTTGTCTCAACTCCTTTGTTCATGGATAGGAAGACTGCATATTGTGAAAATATCAATACTACCCAAAGCATTCTACACATTTAATGCAATCCCAATCCAGATACAATCCACATTTTTTAAGAATATGGAAAAAACAATTATTAACTTCATATGGAAAGGAGAGACCTCGGATAAGCAAAGCACTACTAAAAAAAGAAGAACAAAGTGAGAGGTCTCACACTCCCAGATCTCAAAACTTACTATATAGCCACAGTAGTTAAAACACTGTGGTACTAAAACAGTAATAAATGGATAGACCAATGGAACAGAATTGAAAACTCAGAAATAGACACATCCATCTATGGACAGCTGATCTTTGACAAAGGACCAAAACCCATTCAATGAATGGGGAAAAGATAGCCTCTTTAACAAATAAAGCAAAACCAAACTCACTGCTGTTGAGTCAATTCCAACTCATAGTGAACCCCTCCTTCTTGGGTTTCTGAGGCGGTACCTCTATGGAAGTAAATTGGATATCCACCTGTAGAAAAAATGAAACAAGACCCATACCTCACCCCACATACAAAAACAAACTCAAGTTGGATCAAAGATTTAAATGTAAACTCCAAAACTATAAAGTTCATCAAAGATAAAATAGGGACAAATCTAAGGGCCCTAATTTATGGCATAAATAGACTATCAAGCATAACATAGAATGCAAAGGAGGTAGAAGAGAAGGTAGATGACTGGGACCTTTTAAAAATTAAATTCTTATGTGCATTGAAAGACTTCTTCAAAAGGGTAAAAAGAGAACCTACAGATTGGCAGAAAATATTTGACTATGACATATCTGACAAAGAATTTATCTCCAATTTATAGAAAACTTCAACACCTCCACATCAAAAGGACAAACAATCCAATTCAAAAATGGGCAAGGGACATGAACAGACACTTCACTAAAGATATTCTGGCAGCCAACAAACATATGAGGAATCGCTCTGGATCATTAGCCACTAGAGAGATGGAAATCAAAACAAAGATGAGATATCATCTCACCCCAACAATAATAGCAAAGTTCAACAAGACAGAAAATAACAAATGCTAGCAAGGTTGCTGAGAGATTGGAACTGTCATACACTGCTGGTGGGAATGTAAAATGGTACAACCATTGTGGAAAACGGTATGGCATTTCCTTAAAAAACTGAAAATAGAAATATCATTTGAACCAGCAATTCCATTACTAGGAATATATCCTAAAGAGGTGAGAGACAGGACACGAACAGATATATGCATACCCATGTTCATCAGAGCCCAATTCACTATAGCAAAGAGATGGAAACAACCTAAATGCCCATCAACAGACGAATGAATAACCCAAATTATGGTACATTCACACAATGGAATACTATGCTACATTAAAGAATAATGAAGAATACGTGAATCATCTCAAAATGTGGATGAATCTGGGGAATATTATGCTGAGTGAAATAAGTCAATTTCAGAAGGACAATATTGTATGAACCTATTACTGTAAAAAGTCAAGGAAGGGTTTGCTTAGGGAAGGGAACTCACTTTGTAGGTTACCCGGAAAGGGGAGGGAAATTTTCAGACAGGTTGGGAGCTACATGTTGATTTGGGTAAGGGGAGGGATGGTATGGAAAGAATCTTTGACCAGCATAACAACATTGGGGAAAGGAAGGACACTATAATGTGCACAAAAGATATAGACAACAGAGGCAAATACTAGTATATGCACAATACCCCATTATCACTAATGCCAGGCTACAGATAAATGCATTGACAACTGAGATGAGATGGAGGTCGGTGATCAGGAATGTACCCTAGACCAATGATAGATTTAGCTGAAGATAATCTTGCATAGATATTAAAAAAAAAAAAAAAAAAAACCCTCACTGCTGTAGAGTCAATTTAACTCACAGTAACCCCTCCTTGTGTTTCCAAGCCTGTATCTCTACGAAAGTGGGTTGCCATTCTTCCTTCCAAGTGGCTGGTGAACAGTCAGCCTTTTGGTTAGCAGTCAAATGCCTCAGGCACTACGCCACCAGAGCTCCTGCATAGATACTAGTGATACAAAATAACCACAATCATTACAGAAGCAACGAGACAGAGTTAGAGTAATCCCTCAAAGACAACCAAACACCTTGGGAGAGAGACCCACCAGGCATGCCAATTCAGGACCATAGTATTGGGCGACACCAACCTCAATTAGCACAACACAGTAAATAAAAATCTTGTTCCACAACCTACTTTGGTGAGTAGCTATTGGGGTCTTCCACTAGCTTTCAAGTGGCATCTAAGATGCAGCTAATTGTCTCCTCTTGTCAGAAGCAAAGAAGAGTGAAGGAAATCAAGGGCATTTGGAAACAATTAGTCCAAGAATATGATGGACCTCGAGACTAGAACTAGATGGTGCCCAGCTACCAATTCTAACCACTCAGGAAGGGATCAAAACTGGAGATCCTGGATAGAGTGGGAGGGAAAATATGGAACAAAATTCAAAAACACAATAACAACCAGAATTACTTTCGGATGGAGTCTGGTGGGACCCCCCGAGACTATGGCCCTGTAATACCATTCAGGCCTGGGATAGGACTCACTCTCAAAGATTGGCTCTCAGCCTAACAGTAGAAAGACTTACATGCAGAACACCCAACCCAGGGTGATGCACCCACCTACTCTATGGAGATACACTCCTGGGAACAATAGGCCATGGGACACCAGAGGGGCAGCTGGAGGGAAAGCTGGACAGACACGAGTGCATAGTTAAGAAGGGCACAGGGAGTTGGGGCACAAGGAAGGGAGGGGAGGAGAGTGAGTTAGGGTTGGAGATGGTAATTGGGGAATGAAACCAAATATACACAAACTATTGAATGTAAAAGAAATTCTGCTCTGTAAATTTTCACACAAAACACAGTATAAATAAATGAATAAATACAATTTCAATGCCACAGAAAAAAAGAAAGAAAGTTATTAAAGAACTACCCCACAGACAGCATCCAGTCAGAGTGTTTAGAAGAATTCTATCAAATATTCAAAGACCTGATAGTCTTAAAACTCTATAAATTGTTCCAGAACTTTGAAAATTATAAAATAATTTCTAATTTCTTTTATAAAACAAATGTAAAATAAAAAAAAGAAAGAGTACTGATGCAAATCCATGAGTTAACACAACTTGTGGGCAAGTCACTCCAACATATAATCACCAATTAAATATAAACACAAAAACATCACAATGCCTGAGAGACAAGAGCATCACAGTCCACACAAAGAAGCAAGAGAAACAAGGGACCAGGATCCAGATGCAAAACTCATCCCTGAGGAAGACGCTGCATTGGAACTCCCTGATAAGGAATTCAAAAGAATTGCATTTAGGTATCTTCAAAGGATTGAGAGACAGACCAAGGAAAACACAGACAAAACCCTAGAAGAAATTTGGAAGAAAATACAAGAACAAAATGACAAAATAAATGAAAAATTAGAAATGATTCTAAATCTACAGACAGAAATCTAGAAGATTAATACTAAA
>NW_006921664.1:4013605-4020898 GCF_000298275.1 Orycteropus afer afer | reverse complement strand
CCAAGTGAGATTTAATTTTAAGAAATTTTAGATTTGACATTAGGAAATCTATTAATATCACATACCATATTAGTAGACTAATGCTTAATGTTATGTGTCAACTTCACTAGGCTATGATTCTAAGTGGCTTCACAGACATTATATAATAAATTTCAATTTTGTGATCTGATGTGAGCAGCCAATCAGTTGAAAGTGCAGTTTCCTTGAGAGTATGGCTTGCCTCTACTGTAAATAAGAGCTCTGGTGGCATAGTGCCTAAGGCATTTGAGTGCTAAGAGAAGGTTGGCAGTTCAAACCCACTAGCCACTCCTTGAAAGGAACATTGGGCAATCTACTTCCATAGTGATACCATCTCGGAAACCCAAGAAGGGGTCGCTATGAGTCACGTTCAACTCGACAGAAGTGAGTTTGGTGGGTTTTTTTTTTTTTTTTTTTTTGGTTTTCTACCATAAATGGATATTCTGGCAAAGCTCGCTCTTCTTCTCAACCCTACACTCTTCTCATTGCTTGACCTTTGGTTCTTGTGACATAAGGCTGTAGAAGTCTTTGGCCTGTGGCCTGACCTGCAGATTTTGGATTCATCAGTCCCTACAAATATATGAATCAGCAGAAGCCTTCAGCCTGCTGATTGACCCATGGATTTGGGACTCTTTCAGGTCCTAAAATTGTGTGAACCATTTCTTTGAAGTAAAGCTCTCTCTATATATTATATGTATATATATATGCATCACTGATTTTACTTCTCTTGAGAACCTAGACAAAGACACAGACCGATAGGGAAAATCATATGGTTATCTCCACAGATGCTGCAAAAGCAATTTATAAAATTCAACAATGGGGCTTCTGGGTAAGATGGCAGAATAGGCAGACTAGTTACACAGACCCTCTTCAACAAAGAAAAGAGAAACAAATTGACAGAGATACAGAAGATAATCCTGGAGCCCTGAGCTTTGAAAGGAAGGATACAGAAGTGGATTAGGCACCAGCTAGTGGAAAAACCTGAATGAAAACAATAAGTACAGAGATAGACAGAGTTGTGGACTGTCAACTACTCTGACAGTACCAACAGCCTGAATATTTCCAAGTGGTGTTGGGACTTGTATTCACAAGGTCAGCCCTGGTCACCAAGGGCTGCAGAGATGACTGTACTGGTGGCTAATAACTAGGAAGGGAAACAGCGAAGAGGGAGAAGACCTGAGCTGTGGACTTTTGACTGTCCAGAGGGTGCAGCCATTATCATTGTTTACAAGTGGTGGCCATTTTGGATATTTAAAGTGACAGCATTCTCATTCAGATTGCAGGGACCTAAGAATAGGCTCCACTTGCCAAGGATGGCAGGGACATATGGGAGGCTAACAACGGGAAAGGAGACACGTGGTGAGTGTACAAGTGCTGCCAACTAGCAAATAGAGGAGCACAGTACCCTGCTTAGTAAGGTGAAATCCAAACAAAAGAAATAAAATGAAAATCTTGGGCAAATCACTCCAACACACAATCACCAATGAAATATAAACATAAAAATGTCACAATGTTTCAGAAAAAACAGAGCATCACAGTCAACACAAAGAAGTAAGATAAAGCAGGAGAAACAAGGGACCAGAATACAAACCAAGAAGACATCCCTGAGGATGCAGTAGCATTGGAACTCCCTGATAAGGAATTCAAAAGAATTATATTTAGGTACATTCAATCGCTTGAGAGACAGATCAAGGAAAACACTGACAAAACTGAGGAAAACAGAGAAAACCCTAGAACAATTTCAAAAGAAAATACAAGAACAAAATGACAAAATAAATGAAAAAGTAGAAATGATTCAAAATCTAAAGACTGAAATCCAGAAGATTAATACTAAATTTTCATAAATAGATAACACATTGAACGGACAAAGGAGTAGAATGGAATCAATGGAAGACAGAATTAGTGAGATGGAAGACAAATACCTCACTACTTCTTTGGAAAGAGGTCAATCAGAAAAAAAAAAGATGAAAACAAAATGAAGAAACCCTAAGTTTCATGTGGGCTGCCATCAAAATGAATAACCCATGTGTAATTGGAATTCCAAAACAGGAAGAGACAAATAAAACCACAGACAAAATTGTCGAAGATTTTTTGGAAGAGAATTTCCTTGGTATGATGAAAGATAAGAATATATCCATTCAGGAAGTCTAATGAACCCCAAACAGGATAGACCTCAAAAGAAAATCACCAAGACATATCATCATCAAACTCACCAAAATCAAAGAAAAAGAATCCTCAAAGCAGCACAGGAAAAACAAAAAGTTACCTATGAGGGGCAACCAATAAGACTAAGCTTGGATTTCTTGGCAGAAATCATGCAGGTGAGAAGACAGTGGGATGGTATATATAAAACCCTGAAAGAAAAAAATTTCCAACCAAGAATTATATATCCAGCAAAATTGTCCCTCAGATATAATGGTGAAATTAGGACATTTCCAGATAAGCACAAATTAAGGGAATTTGTTAAAACCAGACCAACCTTACAAGACATCCTAAAGGGAGTCCTTTGATCAGAGAAAAGAGCAAATAACAACAGACCATTAATACACAAGATAACATAACCCAGAAACCACAGCAATGGACATCTCCAAAGTAAATAAGGCTACAAGATTGTAAACTGGGAACCAAGGACACCAATTGACAAATGAGAACAACTACAAACCAAAAAGAAGGAAAAAATTGTGTAGTTACAGAACTTCTAGATGGTAGGGAAATCAAGACAACTGCAAGATAGAATGGACTGTTCTAAACTTGGGAAGAAAATTCTAAATCTCAGGGTAACCTCAAAGAAAAATGATAAATCTTCACATCAAAATAATAAATGGCCAAGCACAATATATAGCAAATACTAAAACAATAGCAATGGAAGAAGAGATAACACAATTCATAAACAAAACAAGCTCAGCACAGAAAATTATATGGAACAAAGAAATCAGCAACACCATGAAAAAACACATAACAAAATGACAGCAACAAATGCGTACTTGTGGATAATTACACTGAATGTCAATGGATTAAATGCATCATTCAAGAGAAAGAGAGTTGCAGACTACATAAGAAAACGTAACCCATCAATATGCTGTCTACAAGAGACACACCTTAGAAACAAAGACAAAATAGATTCAAAATCAAAGGCTGGAAAAAGATACATCAAGCAAATAGCAACCACAAAAGAGTAGGAGTGGCAATATTAATTTCTGATAAAATTGACTTTAAGACAAAAACCACCATAAAAGACAAGGAAGGACATTATATAATGATTAAAGAACCAAAAGAACAAGAGGACATAACCATAATAAATATCTATGGACCCAATGAAAGAGCCCCAAAATACATAAACCAGACTCTAACAGAACTGAAAAGATTAACAGATGAGTCCACTGTAGGGAAATTTAATACACCACTTTAGTACACCACTTCCAATCACAGATAGAACAACTGGAAAGAAATTCAACAAAGACACAGAAGAACTAAACAGTACAATCCACCAGCTTGACCTTATAGACATCTACAGAAGATTTTACCCAACAACAGCACAATATACATTCTTTTCCAGTGCCCATGGAACATTCTCCAGGATAGACCATATGTTAGGCCACAACACAAGCCTCACTAAATTTAAAAACACTGAAATACTGCCAAGCATCTTCTCAGATCACAATGCTATCAAATTAGAAATCAACAATAGGAAGATCAATGGAAAAAGAACAAACACATGGAAACTGAATAAACCCTCCTTGAAAATGACTTGGTAACAGAAGAAATAAAAAATGAAATTTAAAAATTCCTTGAATCAAACAAGAATGAAAACACAACATACTAAAATCTTTGGAACACAGCAAAAGCAGTGATCAGAGGCTAATTTATAGCAATAAATACACACATCAAAAAAGAAGAAAGAGCCAAAATAAACACTTTAAATCAACATCTCCAACAATTAGAAAAAGAACAGCAAGAAAAGTATACAGTCACCAGAAGAAAGGAAATAATCAAGATTCAAGCAGAAATCAATGAAACAGAAAATAGAAAGACAATAGAAAAAAATCAACAAGAAGTTGGTTCTTTGAAAAGACTAATAAAATTGACAAACCACCGGCAAATTTAACAAAGGAAAAGAGGGGGAGAATACATATAACATGAATGAGAAATGAATTGGGCAACACCACAACAGAACCAACAGAAATTAAAAGGATAATATCAGGATGCTATGAAGAACTATACTCCAACTAATTTGAAAATCTAGAAGAAATGGACAGATTTCTGGAAACATACTATTTATTCAAACTAACAGAGGCTGAGATGGAAAATTTAAACAGACCCATAACAAAAGAAGAAATTGAAAAGGACATAAAAAAAATTATCAACAACAAAAAAGCCCTGGCCCAGATGGATTCACGGGCAAATTCTATGAAACATTCAGAGAAGAACTGACACCAATCCTACTCAAACTATTCTAGAACATAGAAAAAGATGGAATCCTCCCTAATTCATTTTATGAAGCAAGCATAACCTCAATAGCAAAACCAGGCAAAGACATCACTCAAAAGGAAAACTACAGACCAATATCCCTCATGAATAGAGATGTAAAAATCTTCAACAAATTCCTAGCCAATAGATTCCAACAACATATCCAAAAATAATACATTATGACCAAGTGGGGTTCATATCAGGCATGCAAGGATGGTTCAGCATTAGATAAACAATTAACATCATCCATCACATAAATAAAACAAAGAAAAAGAACCACATGATAAAATCCAACACCCATTCCTGATAAAAAAGAAAAAGAAAAAAAAAAAAAACTCTCAGCAAAATAGGAATAGAAAGGACATTCCTCAACATAATAAAGGGCATCTATGCAAAACCAACAGCCAACATTATTCTCAATGGAGAGAGACTGAAACCATTCCCCTTGAGAAAAGGACCCAGACAAGGATACCCTCTATCACCACTTCTATTCAACACTGAATTGGAAGTCCTAGCCAGGGCCATAATGCAAGAAAGGGAAATCAAAGGCATCCAAATTGGTAAGGAAGAAGTCAAACTGTCCCTATTTGTTAGTGATATGATCTTATACATAGAAAACCCAAGATACTCAACAAAAAAGCTACTGGAACTAAATGAGAGATTTAGCATAGTGGCAGGATACAAGACCAACATCCAAAAATCCATTAGATTCCTCTATATCAGCAAAGAGACTGCTGAAAAGGAAATCAATACCATCTACAATAGCTACCAAAAAAAAAATGAAATACTTGGGAATAAATCTCACTAGGGATACAAAAGACCTATACAAAGAAAACTAGAAATCACTGCTCCAAATAACCACAAAAGATCTACATAAATGGAAGAACATACCATGCTCATGAATAGGAAGATTGAACATTGTGAAAATGTCAGTACTACCCAAAGCAATCTATACATTCCATGCAATCCCAATCCAGATCCCATCATCATTCTTTAAGAATATGGAAAAATCAATCACTAATTTTATATGGAAAGGAAAGAGACCTCAAATAAGCAAAGCACTACTGAAGAAGAAGAACAAAGTAGGAAGTCTCACACTCCTGGATCTCAAAACCTGCTATACAGCCACAGTAGTCAAACCAGCCTGGTACTGGTACAACAACAGACACATAGACCAGTAAAACAGAATTGAGAACCCAGAAATAGATCCATTGATCTATGGTCAGCTGATGTTCTGGTTACCTAGTGACACTCTGACAGGAATATACAAATGGGATGGCTTGAACAAACAAGAGTTTATTCTTTTACAGTTCCAGAGGCTAGAAGTCCAAATTCCAAGTGCCAGGCTCTAGCGGCTGTGTGAAAGCTCCTTGACCTTGAGCTTCAGCTCTGCCTCTTGCTCCTGGCCCACTGAAGCTAGAGGCATCTCTTCAGTTAGGCAGCTATTGGCTGCTGAGGCTAACAAGCCCAAGGCCAACAAATAAAATGGCACAGTCCCAATATTACCAAACCACATGGCAGGCCATTAATTCAAGTCCATTGTAAGTCCCAATGTCGGCAGAACATGGCAGGCTGCTGACACAGCTACATGCAGGGTCCAAGCATGCCATAAACTAGCTATCATTCTCCAAGGCTTCTCCTTGTATACAGGAAGCAGACCACATCCCTAAGGCAACTACTCAGCTGCTCACAGTGGATTCCACCATGGAGTTGATTACCAGTCTTATCATGGTGAATACTACATCCAGCTGCCCAACCACTCAACCAGGCCTAGCCAAGTTGACACACAAACTTAACCACCACAATTGATCTTTGACAAAGGGCTGAAATCCATTAAATGGGTAAGAGATTGTCTGTTTAACAAATGGTGCTGGCAAACCTGGATGTCCATTTGCAGAAAAATTAAACAAGATCTGTACCTCACAACATACTCAAAAACTAACTACAGATGGATCAAAGACTTAAATGTGAAATCTCAAACTATAAAGTTCCTCAAGATAAAAATAGGGCAAATGTAGGAGCCCTAATATATGGCATAAAAAAACTGTCAAGCATAACCCAAAATGTGCAAACAGCACAAGATAAACTAGATGAATGGGATGTTCTAAAAATTAACTCTTTATGTGCTTCAAAAGATTTCTCCCAAAGAGTTAAAAGACAACCTACAGACTGGAAAAAATATTCAGCAACAACATATCTGACAAGAGACTTATCTCTAAAATTTATAGAAAACTCCAACACCTCAACAACAGAAAGATTAACAATCCAGTTAAAAAATGGGCAGAAGACATAAACACTTCACCAAAAAGGATATTCAGGTGGCCAGAAATACATAAGAAATGTCAGATCATTAGCTATCAGAGAGATGCAAATCAAAACAACAATGAGATACCAGCTCACCACAGCACTAATGGCAAAGTTAAAGAAGACAGAAAATAACAAATGCTGGCGAGCATGTGGAGAGATTGGGACTCTCATACACTGCTGGTGGGACTGTCAAATGATACATTCACTGTGGAAAGCAGTATGGTGGTTCCTTAAAAAGCAGGAATTAGAAATTCCATTTGACCTAGAAATCCCATTACTAGGTATATATCCTACAGAAGTGAGAACCATGACAAGAATAGACATATGCACACCCATATTCATCACAGCACTATTTACAATAGTGAAAAGATGGAAACAACCTAGGAGCCCATCAACAGAAAAATGGATAACCAAACTATGGTACATACACACAATGGAATACTATGCAACACTAAAGAATAATGTAGAATCTGCAAAACACCACATAACATGGATGAACTT
>NW_006921664.1:4012333-4013505 GCF_000298275.1 Orycteropus afer afer | reverse complement strand
GAATTATGTACCCAGCAAAACTGTCCCTCAAATATGATGGTGAAATTAGGACATTTCCAGATAAGCAGAAGTTAAGGGAATTTGTTAAAACCAGATCAACCTTACAAGAGATGCTAAAGTGAGCCCATTGGACAGGGAAGCAACAACAGCCAACAACAACTGACCATTAACACACATGACGATATAACCCAGAAACCAACCCAGCTATGGAAGTATCCAAAGTAAATAAGCTACAAGATTGTAAACAGGGAACCACAGACACCAACCAACAAATGAGGACAACTACAAACCAAAAAGAGGGAAAAAAATCTGTGTTGTTAAGAACTTCTAGATGGTAGGGAGTCAAGACATCTACAAGATAGAATGGACTGTTCTACACTTGGGAAGAAAACTATAAATCACAGGGTAATCTCAAAGAAAAATGTTAACTCTTCACATCAAAATATAAAAGAGGATCAGCATAAATGTTCTGCAAATACTAAAACAATAGCAATGAAGGAAGTCATAACATGATTCATAAACAAAATGAGCTCAGCATAGAAAATTATATGGAACAAAGAAAACATGATGAAAAAGCACATGACAAAAATGACAGCAACAAATACATATTTGCTGATAATTACATATCTGGCAAGGGACTTATCTCTAAGATTGATGGAAAACTCCAACACCTCAACACCAAAGGAATTAACAATTGAAATTGAAAATCGGGCAGAAGACATGAATAGACACTTCACCAAGGAGGATATTCAGGTGGTCAGCTAATACATGAAAAGATGCTCACAATCATTGGCCATCAGAGAGATGTAAATAAAAACAACAAGATATACCATCTCACCCCAGCACTCATGGCAAGGTTCAAGAAGACAGAAAATAACAAATGCTGGTGGGGATGTGGAGAGATTGGGTCTCTCATACACTGCTTGTGTGACTGTGAAGTGACACAACCAATGTGGAAAGCAATATAGTGATTCCTTAGAAAGTTGGAATTGAAGATACCATTTGACCCAGCAATCCCATTACTAGGTATATATCCTAGAGAGGTGAGAGCCAGAATAGGAACAGATACATGCATGCTCATGTTCATCACAGCACTATTTACAATAGCAAAAAGATGGAAACAACCTACGTGCCCATCAGTGGAAGAGTGGATGACCAAACTATGGTACATA
>NW_006921664.1:3995476-4004893 GCF_000298275.1 Orycteropus afer afer | reverse complement strand
CAAACTATGGTACATACACACAATGGAATACTATGCAACACTAAAGAATAATGTAGAATCTGCAAAACACCACATAACATGGATGAACTTGGAGGACATTACGCTGAGTGAAATAAGTCAATTACAGAAGGACAAATATAGTATAAGTTCATTATTATAAAAAGTCAAGGAAAGGTTTATATATGGAAGGAAACTTTCTTGTTGGTTACCAGGGGTGGGAGGGGAGGGAAGGGAACCATGGAAAAAAAAATGCATTGACCCATGCCATTTTGGTTGTGTGTATTTCACTGGACATAAATTATATTTCAAAAAATGTATTTTTTTTTTTTAAATCAGCACTTGTTCATTATAAAAAGCATTTAAGAAAATAGGAATTAACGGGTGCTTTCTTAACATGATCAAATGTATAATTTGCACTAAAACCAGTATCTTACTAAAAAAAGTAAATAAACTGCAGGTAGGTGAGAAACATAAGCAATTAATGTGTTAAGGCACTGAGTTTGAACTGCTTTATTATGCAGCAACAGATAAACCTGAGAACTCAGTAATCTCTAAATAAATGTGAAATATTTTTAAAATATCCATTTGAAGGAGTTTCTAAAGTCTCCATGTCTCAATGTAAAAATTTGGACAAATCACTTAATTCCTTTGAGCCTCAGTTTTCCTATCTGCAACACAGGAATGGGAATACATAACATACAGGATAATTGTAAAGGTAAGGGACCAGTTGATAATAAATATTAAAGGAGCTTTGGTGGCACAGTGGTTGAACTCCTGGTTGTTAACTGAAAGTTTGGCAGTTGGAATCTGTCAGCTGCTCTGAAGGAGCAAGATGTGGTACTGCTTTAGGAGCTCTGGTGGTATAGTGCCAAAGGCACTTGACTGCTAACGAGTAGGCTGGTGGTTCAAACCCACCAGCCACTCCTCGGAAGGAAGGTTGGGCAATCTACTTCCATAGTGATACCACTTCAGAAACCCAAGGAGGGGTCACTATGAGTCGGGTCTGACTCGAGGTGACATAACAACAACAACAGGTACTACTTTATAGGAACCCTGGTGGTAGAGTGGGTAAAGTGCTCAGCTCGTAACCAAAAGGTCAAAAGTCAGAGGTTTGAGCCCACCAGCCATTCTGTGGGAGAAAGATGTGGCAGTCTGCTTTCATAAAGATTACAGCCTTGGAAACCCAATGGGGCAATTCTACTCTGCCCTATAGTGTTGCTGAGTCAGAATCTACTCCACTGCATTGGGTTGGGTTTGGTTTCATTAATGTCTATACAATTAAATCACCTTGTAAATTATCTTATTTATTACACATTATTTATTTTTTTTATTTTTATTTTTTATTGTGATTTGGATGCAAATTTACAAAGAAGATTCATTTTACTCTCAACAGTTCATGCACATTTGATTTCATGACCCCAATTACAATCCCTAACCATAAAAACTTTCCTGCTGTCTCCTCCCTGGGACTACCCCTTCCTGTGCCCTTCTTATCTATGCCTTACTGTCTTTCCTCAATGTGAATGCTGCCCCTCTGATTTCTCATGGCTGATTGATATAAGGGATACATCTCCCTGGGGTAGATGTTCTGCTTGTAGGTCTTTCTACTGTTGGGCTGAGAGCCAATCCACAGAGTCCATTTCCAGGCCTGAAAGATAACTCAGAGCCCTAGTCTCAGGAGTTCCACCAGTCTCTATCTGACCAGTAATTCTGGTCATTTTTGTCTTACACGTTACTTTAAATAGAATGAATGATAATATGTTTTAGCACCTTTATATATTTTGAGTAATCACCTCTTTCAGGTAGTCATTCTTGCCTCCATTTCACAGATAAGGAAGTGAAGACACGGAGAGATAGAGGCCCAGGATAACATAGTAGATAATTAACAGAGGGGTTGCATCCAGGCCTGTCTGCTGAAGCTCAAAGCTCGTGCTCTTTCATTGCCCCCTTTCTGGGTTGACAGCTCACCTCTACGTCATCCTACCCTACTCTTACCTCCACATCTTAGAACAAAAGTGGCCCAGGAAGTGTGTCTGGAGGTAGAGGGTGAAGTCAGGATGAGGAGAGTCATCTTTCCTGGAAGACTAGGATTACACCTAGAGTAATTCTACCTCATCATATCATCTGGGGATGTGGGAGAGGGTTAGTAACAGTTGGATTCCAGGGAATTATTTTCAGTAGGCACCACAGAGAAAATATCTGAGCAAATGAAAATAAAAACTCGCCAGAGAGCACAGTTATAAAAACAAATAATGTCTAGCAAAAGGGCAGAGGTGAGAGTCATTGAAATACACACTGAGAGAAAGGATACTGCAGATCCTAGAAGCCTGGTGTGGACGTGTCATGTCCAGGGGGCTTTGCTTTGTGGGTCTGACAGGGCTGAGAGTGATAGTGCGGTCTTTGCATGGTCTGTCAAGGGAGGCACCTGCAAGGATAGACCTGAATTAGAGACCTGCCACTGCCCCTTACCTGTGTGACCTTGAGTGAGTTCTTTCATCTTTCTGTCCCTCAGTTTCCTCATCAAGAAAATGGGCAGAAGGGGCATTCAATATGAAGATCATCCCATAGGATAATGTGGGCCAATTATGGTGTCTGGCACAAGCCCTAAGGAAATTGGGACATCTTATTTTGCTACCAGTTCTCCATAGCTTTTTCTTCCCATTGCCTCTACCCATACTCAGGGGAACCAAGTTCTGCTGATCCAGTTCAGAAAAAGAATGCATGAAGAGCAGAAAAGCAGAAAGGGGTTATTGTGGGCCCATTATGGAAATGATGTAAGTGCCAGGTTTGTGGCGGCAAGGGCCAAGGATCAGCAGGAGCAGAGAGCACTGTGCTGGCAGCTCTCCCCAGGGATGCTGCTCCAGCTGCTGGTCACACATTAGCTACTAGGCAATTGATGTGAAACCTCATCATCCCATATGTCTGCTGCATCCTGAAACTTGAGGACCAATACAGCCATTAGCTTCCATGCAGGACTAATGGGCTGTCAAGACTTGCCTGTCTGTTCTGTGCCTCCATTCAGGTTCTGGCACTGCCAGATGGGCGATTTTTCTTCCCGGGGGAAACCCGTGGTTTTACCCTGATGACTTTGCCACAGGAATCTGAGCCCTAGTTTCACTATATTTCCAAGAAATTTCTTACATTCCCTTCTCCTCTGCAGGTAATTAATGAGGCTGTTGCACACAATGAAATAGGTAGCTGCCAAAGGAGCACAGCAGTTGGGGTTTGCAGGTGCTAATCACCCCCATCTGGGCTCAGAATTCTGAACCAGTGAAAAAGAGACACAGGAGTCAGGGATTTTACTAGTAAGAAAGCTGGACTGGAAAATGAGACTGGACTCAAGGTTGAAATAGGCTTGTGAGCCTAAAGAGAGGCTGGGTAACCACAGGCTATTTGCCCTGGGGCAATTACTCACATAGGTAGTGCTCTCTGCATGGAAGAGGGGAGCATGTGTGTGCCCTGGGACAAGGGTCACAGAAATCCAGAGAGCATCCCACAGGCACACTCAGCAATGCACACTTAGTGTCTTGCGCCCCTCTCAGTCCATCCCTCAAATCAAACTCATTCTCTCACAGGGAGGAGCAAGTAATGTGTGGAGAGAGAAGCTATTAGCTTCAACAATATTCCTGCCTAGAGAGTCCTTGGGTGACACAAACAGTTAAAACCTGGACTACTAATAGAAAGGTTGGCAGTTCAAACAAACCCAGAGGTGCCTTGGAAGAATGGGTTGGAGATCTGCTTACGAAAAGGGGTATCCATAAGTTGGGCTCATTTGTATGGTGTAGTGTAGTGGATAAAACCTCCAACTCTACATAGAAAGAACTGCTCTGATTCCCACCAACAGAAGCCTTGGGGAAAGGGTATAAGGAGACAATTGTTAGCTGGCATTGTTGTTGTTGTTGTTGTTGTTTGCCATTGAGTCAGCCCCGACTCATAGCGACCCCTCCTTGGGTTTCCAAGGCAGTATCACTATGGAAGTAGGATTGCCCAACCTTCCTTCCGAGGAGTGGCTGGAGGGTTTGAACCGCCAGCCTTCTGGTGAGCAGTCAAGTGCCTTAGGCAGTATGCTACCAGAGCCCCCAAACGAATGCACAGTGGAATGAAACACTGCCCAGTCCCACACCATCCCCATGGTCAATTGTAGATTAGATCATTATGATCCATAGGTTTTCACTGGCTGATTTTCAGAAGTAGATTTCCAGGCCTTTCTTCCAACCTGTTTTAGTCTGGAAGCACTGCTGAAACCCATTCAGCATCATAGCGGCACACTGACAGACAGGTGAGGGCTGTGCATGAGGTTCATTACCCAGGAATGGAACTGCGTCTCCCAAATGGAAGGTGAGAAGTCTACCACTGAACCACTATAGCCCCTATAAGTAAACGATTACAGAGGGAAAATGGGCTTTGTAACTTTCAGAAATTTTTTTAGAACAGTCAGATGTACATAAAATAAGCTATACAACTTGCAGTATTGGTTTAATGGGTTAAAGGGATTGGAATCATAGTCTCGTGGGACAATTCAGTCAATTGGCATAACATAGTTCCTAAGGATAATGTTCTACAATCTAGTGTGGTGAGTAGCATCTGGGATTTAAATTCTTGTGAGCAGCCATCTAAGACAGAACTATTGGTTTCTTCTCACCTTGAGTAAAAGAGAATGAGGGACACTGAAGACTCAAAGAAGAAACTAGACCATTAGACTAGTAGCCCACACAAACCATGGTCTCTTCTAGCCTGAGATCTGAAGAACTAGATGGTGCCCAGTTACCACTGCTGACCTTTCTGACCAGGGACTCAATAAAAAGTCCTAGATAAAATGGGAGAAAAATATGAAACAAAATATAAATTCCTAAAAAGAACAGATTTACTGGAACAATAAAGACTATAGGAACCCTCAAGACTATAGCCCTGAGATGCCCTTTTAATTTGACACTGAAGCCACTCCTAGAGGTCTCCTTTCAGCCAAATAATAGATGGCTTATAGAAGAAACAGTATCACCTGGGAGGAATTTGCTCCCTTAAACAATTAAGTATATGAGACCAAATGGTCAACATTTACCCAAAAGCAAAGATGATGTGGCAAAGAGGGACAGGGAGGCTAGATGGTATGGGGACAGCATTTGACTTCCTCTAATATCACGAGTGGGGAGGAGAATCAAGATCAATAGCCCTAGGCTGAATCCTATGAGGCAGAGATCAGATATACCTCCTCTTCTCCACGTTTTTACCAACTCTGACACCAGTCGTCCCTCCCATGGCACTATCTACTTCTCTGTAGGGTTTAATAATTTGTTGCAGTGGTCCCACAGAACTCAGACAACACTCACCATCATGGGGATTATTAGGGCAGTAGCAGGTTACAATTCAGGAACAGGATACAGTTCTTCAACCAGAACAGCATCTTCTCAGCTGTGCCTACTGGCAGGCCTCTCTTTAGCCCTTGACCTTACCTCTGCCCTGCTTTGGCAAGTGTTACAAAGCACTTTAGCTAGGCCAGTAAGTGCCTGGAGGTACCCCAGTTCACCAGTAAACCTCCTGCCCAAAAGTGCTCAGCTTTCTTGCTCCATGGGTCAACATGCCCACTGTAGCTGCCTTGCTCCATAGGCAGGAAGCCCAGCATGCTCCTGGTTCTCTGGTTGCCATTTCTCTGAGGCTGCTTCCATCTCCTTTGTTACAGCTCTCTGTCTTCTGGATCTAAGAAGATCTGGTTCTAAGCGCAGAGACCCTGGGTCCAAAGGAGGCGGTGAGATACCCCATAGTAAGATACCACACCTTCCTAGACCACTGAATTATAAATACCATAGGTGATGCAATGGTTAAGCATTTGGCTGCTACCCAAAAGATTGGCAGCTTAAACCCACCAGCAAATCTGCAGGAGAAAAAAACATTATACCGACACTCTACTCCTGGCTCTTTTTTCTTGGTGGTGGTGATTTCCCTCTCTGCACTGGAATTGGCTCTTTTAATACTACTGAGGTGATTTGCTGTTGTTGTTGTTGTTATGTGCCATCGAATCAGACCCAATTCATAGCGACCCCTCCTTGGGTTTCCCAGGCGGTATCAGTATGGAAGTAGATTGCCCAACCTTCCTTCCAAGGAGTGGCTGGTGGGTTTGAACCACCAGCCTTCTGGTGAGCAGTCAAGTGCCTTAGGCACTACGCTACCAGAGCTCCTAGTGAGGTGATTTAGAATAATCAATTATACAACACCAAAAGGGCATCATTTGCCCAAAAACAAAGCTCAGAAAACAAGAAGGCCTAGGAAAGAAAGACAGAATGGAAACGGGGAATCCAGGGAGGAGGCAAGAAGAATGCTTGTTACATTAAGGGAATTGGAATTAAAGTTACAAAACAACATGTGTATAAATTGTTGAATGGGAACCTAATTTGCTCTGTAGACTTTCACTTAAATCACAATTTTAAAAAAATATCACAGGAGTGAAAGGCATGTGTTGTAACCATACACAGAGGTCCTAATGTAACTAGTTTTTTTTTTTTTTTTTATGCTCTACTAAGGTATTAAAGAGGAGCTCTGGTAGTGTAGTGTCTAAGGCACTTGACTGCTAACCAGAAGGCTGGTGGTTCAAACCCACCAGCCACTCCTCGGAAGGAAGATGGGGCAATCTACTTCCATAGTGATACTGCCTCAGAAACCCAAGGAGGGGTCACTATGAGTCGGGTCCAACTCAATGGCACTTAACAACAACAACAACAACAAAGTATTAAAGATGCAATTAGATTAAAAAAGAAAAAGAAAGGGAACTAGTAGGATGGCAAAACTGATCAATTCCTTCATTAGGGTTCCATACACCTTATTTGCATCCTCCCACCCTACACAAGGGTTCCAGACACTTTATTTGCATTAGGAGTAAGCTATCCAATCCCCTTGGTGGGCCACAAGCACTTTATTTGCATGGTCCTCCTACCCAGTCATTGTGTAGGAGTCATGAAGAAGTAATTCATTACACCCCACTAGATAAATGGAAACAGAACAAACAGAATGGAAATGAGAATGCTGATACATTGTGAAAATTATAGCCAATGTCACATAACAATTTGTATAAAAAATTGTTAAACAAGAACTTAATTTGCTGTGTTAACTTTCACTTGGAGCACTATAAAATATTCCAAAATAAATAAAACCCAAAAAAGATATTGTAACTCCCACCCCACTCCCACGTATTTAAAAACAAAACAATTATTGCTGTGAGTCAATTCCAACTCACAGGAACACTATAGGAACTGCTCTACAGGGTTTCTAAGGCTGTAATCTTTACAGGAGCAGACTGTCACATCTTTCTCCTGAAGACTGGCTAGTGGGTTTCAACTGCCGACCTTTACTTTAGTAGCCAAGTGGTTTAACCATGGCATCACCAGGGCTCCTTCACACACCTATGAGAAAGGCAAAAAACAAAACCAAAAACTGACAATATCAAGTTCTGGAAGGATGCAGAGCAACTGGAACTCTCACACATTTCTGATTGGAATGAAAAATGGTATATATACTTTGGAAAAGATTTTGATAGTTTCTTATAAAAATAAGCATAAATTTACCTTATGATCCAGCAATTTCACTCGTAGATATATTCCCAAGTGAAATGGAAATATATATTCTCAAGAAAGCCTGTATGAAAATGTTTATAGTGGCTTTATTCATAATGGCAGAAAAGTGGAAACCATCCAAATGCCTCTCAACGATGGAAAGGTTAATCAAATTATGCTATATCCATACAAAGGTAAGCCACTAAGCAACCATGATCCCTGGTAGCAAAGTGATGAAATGCTCAGCTGCTATCTGTAAGGTGAGCAGTTCAAATCCACCAGCAGCTCCTTGAAAGAAAGATGTGCAGTCTGCTTTTTTTTTAAAGATTACCGACTTAGAAACCCTGTAGGGTAGTTCTACTCTGTACTATAGCATCATTATGGGTCAGAATCAATTCAGTGTGAATGGGTACTAAGCAAATAAAAAGAATGAATTATTGATATATATCCCCGGAAGGAAGGTTGGGCAATCCTACTTCCGTAGTGATACTGCCTCGGAAACCCAAGGAGGGGTCGCTATGAGTCAGGGCTGACTCGACGGCACATAACAACAACAACAACAATGCAACAATTTGGGTGAATCTCAAATTCATAATGCTAAGTGAAAAAAGCCAAACTCAGATTATACAATCCTATTTATATGGCCGCGAGCTCTGGTAGCATAGTACCTAAGGCATTTGACTGCTAACTGCATTTGACTGGAGGTTCAAACCCACCAGCCTCTCCTCGGAAGGAAGGCTGGGCAATTTACTTCCGTAGTGATACCACCTCAGAAACCCAAGGAGGGGTCGCTGTGAATCGGGTACAATTGGATGGCAGTGTGTTTCGTGGTTTTTTATTATTATTATTATTTTTATTTTTTTATTTATATGGCAATCCAGAACAGGCAAAACTATAGGTACAGAAAACAGACCAGTGGATGCCAGGGACTGAGTGTGAAATGAAGATTGATTACAAATAAGCACAGGGAAATGTTTTGGTGTAATCCAGAAATATGTATGCAAATTGTGGTACGTAAGTCACCATTCTTTTTTTCTGTAATAATATAAGAATTTCCGGTAAGGTAGACAATGAAAAGAGTAAGATTCATTCTGCTGAGGAACATACTACACCTTCCTAGTCCACTGGAATTATAAATACTACAGGTGATACAATGGTTAAGTGCTTGCCTGCTAACCAAAAGATTGGCAGCTTAAACCCACTACCAAATCTACAGGAGAAAAGACCAGGCAATCTGCTTCCATAAAGATTATAGCCTAGGAAACCGTATGGGGCAGTTCTAATCTGCCATACAGGGTCTCTATGAGTCAGAATTGAGTCAAAGTCCCACAAAAATGAATAATATAGGAAATACTTGTTGAATGATTATCAGCCAGATACAGGCAGTCCCCAGATCATGGACAAGTTCCATTTCTAAATCTGTCTTTAAGCCAAATTTATCTAATTCAGAACAGTTAAGTACAGTTCCTATCTAATGTCAGTCAAATGCTTGTCTTAGTATATAGTGTACCTTCCTATGCATGAAAAAACATTAAAGAAACACTTCCAGTGACACTAAAACATTGTTAATATAATAACACAGTAATAATAATAATAATGTTTTGATGAATGTCACAAGGTAACATTCATTTGCTATTACAAACTATTGTACATACCACAAATTTTTAGTATAATAAGCTTCACAGGGGTTGGATTAGTAACTACAGGTTGTACATAAATTGGTAGGTCATAATCCGGGAACTGCCTGTACTCTCAAATTACCAATCTAATATTCAAAACATTGGTTCTCAAGAGTTGAGATATAATAACTTACTGATCCATTAAGAACACTCTTAACTAGGGCGGGGCAAGATGGCGGACTAGGCAGAAGGATTGC
>NW_006921664.1:3967445-3968886 GCF_000298275.1 Orycteropus afer afer | reverse complement strand
TAGGGTTTTTTCTGTTTTTTCTTTGGTCTGTCTCTCAATCCTTTGAAGATACCTAAAGATAATTCTTTTGAATTCCTTATCAGAGAGTTCCATTGCTGCATCTTCCTCAGGGATGTGTTCAGGGTCTGTATCCTGCTCCCTTGTTTCTACCACTTTATCCTGCTTCTTTTTGTGGACTGTGATGGTCTGTTTTCTCCAAGACATCATGGCATTGTTGTATTTAGATCTCTGTTAACTGTTTGTGAAGAGCAGCCAAGGGTTATTCAGGCTCCTCTTGGTGGTTTTTAATCATTAGCCAGTTGGTGGAGAAGGAGGTGGTGGCTCTCATTCAGTAAGTGAAGTTGCAAGTGTGTATGTGGTTGTGTCTTATGGGGACTGTTGCTGTCTCTCCCACTCAGTTAGAAAAAAATTACAATTGAATAACAATTTAAAAAACCTAAAAGCATATGGACAAAAACACACCATGTAATCACACAGGAACAGTAACCAAAAAAAGAAAAAAGAGAAAAAGAAGAAGAAGAAAACAACAAAACTTGCAATATCTGGGGATAGGACAAGAAGACAAAAAAGGTGGAGAAGGAGAATAATGAAGAAAAAAAAACGAGAAAAATGCAAAAAGAAAAACAAGGAATGGGGTTAACCCCATGAGAAAAAGGAAAATAAAAAATTCAACCAGGAACAGAGAAAAGAAAAAAAGCTGAAAACTGGGACCTGGGAAGGGAAGAATAAAGAATAATAGTAAAAGGACAAAAGTATTATTAATAATAGTAGTTTTAAAACAGACAAATACAAGCAAACTAAACACCAGAAAAAAGAAAGCAAAAATGAAAAATAAAGAGAAAAAATAAATCAGTGGAGGACAGGGTAGGGTACCCAGGCTCTGTCTGAGCACATAGACTGGAATGGAGTTCCTGAGGGCCCAGAAGGTAGGTGGGAGTGGGGAATGGCCGCACCTTTGTTCAGCAAGCGGGTGTGGGGTATAAGAGTAACAAGAGGAATGTTGCTCCTTTTCAGTTGTACAAGTCCGGAGTGTCCTTGGGGTTGCTGGCAAGCAGAACCTGTTCTTAAGCCCCTGGAATCTGGGAGAGCACTGTCTCTTTAAATATCCAAAATGGTCAAGCTGCTTGTAAACATTCACAATGGTGGCATACCCCAGACCGGCCAAAGTCCACAGCTCAGCCTGCCTTTCTCTTCGCCTTTTCCGTTTATTCCCCAGCCACCAGAGCAGTACTTCATGCAGTCCCCAGTTAGCAGGGCTGATTTTTAGGTTACAACCACTTGGCACTCTCCAAGCTGTCTGTACCGTACCGTCAGGATCACTCAGAATCACTGCCAGACTGCAGCTCCATATTTCTCCTTTTATGGTATTTTCATGCAAATTCTTCTGCTAGTTGGGGTTTAGTCCACTTCTATATCCTTCCCTTCAAGGATCAGGGGTCCA
>NW_006921664.1:3963104-3966740 GCF_000298275.1 Orycteropus afer afer | reverse complement strand
GGCCAAAGATACTGAACTTCTCCATCACCTCTTGCCGCAGATGTAGTCAGTCTTATTCCTGTGTACCCCATCTGGTGAAGTCCACGTGTATAGCTGTTGCTTATGTTGTTGAAAAAACAGTATTTGCAATGAATTAAGTCATTGGTCTTGCAAAATTCTATCATGCAATCTCTAGCATAACTTCTATCACCAAGGTTATATTTTCCAATTACTGGTAACTCTTCTTGTTTCCAACTTTTGCATTCCAGTCACCAGTGATAATCAACACATCTTGATTGCATGTTTGATCAATTTCAGATGGTCAATTTCAGACTGCAGAAGTTGGTAAAAAATCTTCAATTTCCTCATCTTTGGCTTTGGTGGTTGGTGCATAGATTTGAATAACAGTAGTATTAATTAGTCTTCCTGGCAGGTGTATGTAGCTATTATCCTATCACTGACAGCACTGTACTTCAGGACAGATCTTGAAACACTCTTTGTAATGATGAATGCCATACCATTCCTCTTCAACTTGTCATTCCCAGCATAGTGGATCATATGGCTGTCAGATTCAAAATGGCCCAAACCAGTCCATTTCAGCTCAGTAATGCCTAGGATATCAATCTTTATGTGTTCCATTTAATTTTTGACAACTTTCCATTTTCCTGGATTCATACTTTATACCTTCCATGTTCTGATTATTAATAGATGTTTGCAGCTATTTCTATTCATTTTGAGTAGTGCCACATGAGCCAATGGTGGTCCCAATAACTTTACTGTATCCATATCGTTAATGTCATCTCTACTCTGAGGAGTCAGCTCTTCCACAGTCAAAATTTTAGTGCCTTCTCACATGATGGGCTCATCTTCTGGTACTATATTGGGCAAAGTTTCAGAACTATTCATGAAGTTTTCCAGTAATCTATCAGACAGTGTTTTACTACTATTCATAAGGTTTTCACTGGCCAATTGTTTGAGACGTGGATGACCTCTTTCTTATTCTGAGTCTGTCTGAGCCTGGAAACTCTGCTGAAACCTGTCCACCATGGGTAACTTTTGCAACACTGGTGGCATAGCCTCTAGCTATGCTCTAGTTAGTCCAAGGGACTAATAAATAACTAAACTCATTTTTGTCTAGTCGATCCCGACTCATAGTGGCCCCTTATTGGGTTTCTGAGGTGGTATCTCTACCTAAGCAGATTGTCCAATCTTCCTTCCGAGGAGTGGCTGGTGGGTTTGAACAACCAGCCTTCTAATTAGCAGTCAAATCCTTTAGGCACAATAAGAATCTCAGCCTACGTGATTCTGAGACCAGAAAAACTAGATGTTGCCCTGCTACCACTGCCAACCACTTGGAAAGGGATCCAAATTGGAGATCCTGTATAAAGTGGGATAATAATGTAGAACAAAACTCAAAAGCATAAGAAAGATCAGGCTTATTGGTCATATGGAGACTGGTGAAACCTCCAAAACTATGGCCCTTAGTCACACTTCAGGCCCGGAATTGAATTCATTCCCATGGCTTAACTTTCAGCCAAGCAATAGACAGGACTACTATACTAGGGAGGTACACTTCTTAGAAAAATCAACTGTGCAAGATCAGAAGGGTAGAATTTGGGCAGGGAAAAATTCAGAAGGCAAGAATGCATAGGAAAGAAGGACACAGGGAAAAGGTAACTGTGAAGAGAGCTGTTACATTATGAAGATTACAATCAATGTCAAAACAAAATGCATATGAACTGTTGAATGGAAAATGAATCATTTTCTCTGTAAAGTTTCACACAAATTACAATAAAATTTTTTTTAAAATGTGAAAGCATAAAGCAGCCATTAGGTTTTTCACAAAAGTTGAGAACATATCTTGTTTGAGGATATACATGCCCTTCAAAGAGTGGGTCCCAAAGTTGTTCACTCTTGGTGCTTGCCTTGTGGGTAATTGAGGCCAGTAGAGAAAGTTGCTATGGTAAATAAATAAATAAATACTATATGAACCCACAGTCCCACTACTAGGTATATATCCTACAGAATTAAGAGCCATGACACGAATAGATATATGCATGCCCATTTTCATCACAACACTATTCACAATAGCAAAATGATGGAAACAACCTAAATGCCCATTAGTGGATGAATGGATCAACTAACTATGGTACATGCACACAGTGGAATACTACACAACATTAAAAAACAATGGTGAATTTGCAAAACATCTAATAACATTGATGGACCTAGAGCACATTATACTGAGTAAATTAGTCAATCACAAAAGGACAAATATTATGTGAGACCACTATTGTAAGAAGTCAAGAAAAGATTTTTGCACAAAAGAAAATATTTCATAGTTACCAGGGGTAGGAGGGGAATGGAGGATAAACCAATAACTAAAGGGTAGACATACATTAACTTGGGTGAAGGGAAAGGCAGTATACAATAAAGGAGCAATAAGCATAAAATAGCTAAGGCAAAGGAAGATGCTGGGAGGAGTACAAGAGTTAAAGTCAACAGAGGTAAAACTAATACATAAACAATCCTGCAATAACAGTAATAACAATCTATGAGTGAATACAGAGATAGACACATAAGCTAGACAATTGTGGGAAGGAGAATGAGACTATATAGAGCTTTGACAGGATATTTCTACATATATCTTTACATAAGCTGCAAATATATCAATGAATATAGTAGAGCCTACAAGTGGAAAAGTTATGGAAATTTCTTAGCCATAACCAAAAACCCTGCAGGAATGAGTCACTGGGCCTGGGAATTCAGGCCCATCGTCTTGGGGGATATTAAAATCAACTGGCACAAGATAGTGCACAAAGACATTGTTCTACAACCTACTCTAGTGAGTAACAATGGGGGTCTTAAAAGCTTGTGAGTGGCCATGTAGGTGCACCTATTGTTCTCTACCCATCTGAAGCAAAGAAGAGTAAAGAAAATCAAAGACACATGGAAAAAAAAAAAAAAAAATCCAAAGGATTAATGGACCACGTGAACCTCAGCTTCCATGACCTTGACACCAGAACTAGATGGTACCCAGCTACCACTACCTCCGTAAAGAATCATATTAGAAGTTATTGGATAGAGTGAGAGAAAAACATGGAACAGAACTCAAAATCAAAAAAAAAAAGACCAGGTTTACTAGTTAGAGACCTCAAGACTATGGCCCTTCATCACCCTTTGGACCTGGAACTGAACTCACTCCCATGGTTCAATTTTCAGCCAATGGATGGGTTTACAAGGTGAACAATAACACTAGTAAGGTGCACACTCCTTAGAAAAATCAACCATTTGAGAACAAAGGGGCAGCATTTGCCCAGGGATGGAGTTCAGAAGGAAGGAAGAGTTAGGAGAGAAAGAAGAATTGAAACAACAACACAGAGAGGAAGTAGGAGCAGTGATGTTTATTATGGGGATTGCAATCAATGACATGGAATAAAACGTGTGTGAATTGTTGCATGGAAAATTTTTTGTTCTGTAAACTTCACCTACATCACAATTTTAAAAAGTTAAAAAAAAAAAAAAAAAGAAGAAGAAGAAGAAGAAGAAGAATGGAGAGAATCTAGGTAGATGAGGGTTAATGATAAGAGGGAGACTTTTAGTTGCATACCTGTTATATTTTTCTGAACACTGCATATATATATATATATATATATA
>NW_006921664.1:3890134-3962848 GCF_000298275.1 Orycteropus afer afer | reverse complement strand
CCTTAGGCACTATGCTACCAGAGCTCATAACTCTACAGCTAGCCCTAATAAATCAGGAAGTCAGATCTCTGAACCCTGGCTCTTAAATTGAAAACTTGCAGTGCTGCTCTCTTAGTGGCCCTATTTACCTGGGTGCTGTCATATACATGGCAGGTGTCACTGAGAGGCTTCAGGGGGAAATAATACTGAACTCACATGATTGCTTTGCAGCAAAATGAGGTGATGTGTGCAGTGCCTGCCATATACCATGTGGTTAATAAAAGTTTTCTCCTTTCCCTCTTGGAAGAAAGTCCTGGCAATGTATTTCTGAAAAATCAGCCATTGAAAACTCCATGAAGCACAGTTCTACTGTGGTGCACATGAGGTCATCATGAATCAGAGTCAACTAGAAGGCAAATGGTTTGGTTCCCTTCATTGAAGAAGGACAAAAGTAGAATTCCCAATGTTCAGAAGAGTCAGAGCTGACTCAGAAACACTGAGGCTAATAAGTTAGTGGGTATACACTGGCTCGGCCCCTGGGAGATGCCACCTAGGTCTCAGTGGACCCTTCCACTGCTTACAGCGCAGCCTGAGCTGGCTCTTCTAGCTTCTCCTTCCACCTGGGTCTCTCAGGTGGCAGAGATTAGCCCCCTGTAGTGCCGAGAGCTGGACAGGGAGAGCCACATGACCTGGTAAACACATATTTTCTTTCCATATATTTTCTCGGAAATATGACTGAACTTCAGAGAGAGTCTGAGTCAAATTTGCAGGTAATCAGGTTTCTTTATGACATCTCCCTATCCATGTCCCCTCCATGGACCCCCCCCCAACCTAGGGTGCCCTCTCAGGCTCCACAACTGTCCCTGTGGCCTGTTCTTTAGGATTAGCAAAATGATAATTAGCTTGACAATACAGGCACTTGCATTTCAAAACAAGATACCCATATATGGACATTTGTACTATGTGAAGTACAGGAGGGCTACCTTTAGGGAAGGCTGACCTTCCATAGATTTCCAGATTGCCTTATTGCTGCAGGAGCTCTGGTGGCATAGTGCCTAAGACATTTGATTGCTAACCAGAAGGCTGGCAGTTCAAACATACCAGCCACTCTTCTGAAGGAAGACTGGAAAATCTACTTCTGTAGCGATATCACCTGGGAAACCCAAGGAGGGGTTGATACAAGTTGGAACTGACTCAATAGTTTTTTTTTTTTTTGTTTGTTTGTTTGTTTTCTTACAGCTCAAGATCCTTTTATGCATATTTACTTGGAGAACTCAAGGCAGTGACTAGGCCCTGGGCTTGTTACTGGAAATATAAAATACCTAAGAAATATCTCTGTTCTTGAGACTCTCTGCCCAGATCTTCTAACCCCTGAAAGTATGTTGTTTCCCTCACTCCTGTGGTACCTGCACCAAACTAGGTGTCCTGAAGATAGAGACCTTGCTTCACTTCCTACTGCTCTTCTCTCCAATTCCTGCCCAGGTGAGTTATGTTACAGTTTAAAATCTCAAGAGGTTCCTACTCCATTTACTCCTTTCCTTATAGTTGAAACCAGAGCATGGTCTGGGAAGGGAGTCCCTGCAGCTCCCTCTCTGGGATGCCATCAACTGAGCTTGGAAGATCTGCTAAAGTACAATGCTGCCTCTAACTTAAAGAGCCCTCACTTGGCTGAGTCTTCAGGTAAGTGAAGGAAAGGATTCATGTGCAGTACTGGGCACTTTTTGGTGCTTATTAACATTTTTCAAATGAGAAAAGGAATCACTGAATAGAGTATTTGACAGTTTCAGGGAAAGTGCATATCATTCACATAACCCTACATTTTTTTCTTGGAATTATGAAAGTAACCTAAAGCCTGGTTACCATTACTGGTACTCAGTGAAAGCCAGGCAATGGGGAGGGTGACACCTTCAACTGTCCCCAGCCAAGAACTCTACTCCCTCATGTGTGACCCTGGTCCTCTTCTGACCCATTTACCTCTGATCCAAAGGCTAATCAGATAAATGCAGCTCAGCTCATGTATTTATAGCTGAATGGTAAATCTCTCCCAAGTGACCTTTCTGTCATTTACTGGAACCTCCATAGGAAAGCATGACTAATGCTGGAATTCTAGGCACTGGCTGGCTCAGGACAGAATCTGGGGAGCCAAGCCTGAGGCAGTTTGAGATTATCCTGACTTTTTCTTTAGGCAGATGTATGTGTGTGTGTGTGTGTGTGCATTGCCCAAACCTTCCTTCCAAGGAGTGGCTGGTGGGTTTGAACCGCCAGCCATCTGGTTAGCAGGCAAGTGTCTTAGCCACTATGCTACCAGAGCTCCCAGGCACTTATGTATAAAGTGACCAATTTTCTTCTCTGATTAGCAAATGGGAAGTTGACTGCCCATTTTGACACTTCTGTTCTAAAACCTATGTTGTTATATGCCATCAGTCAGACCTGACTCATAGTGACCCCTCCTTGGGTTTCCCAGGTGGTATCAAAATAACACTATCTCACATGCATATAGTGATTTACAGTTTGAAAAAAAGCTCCCTGCTGTGGAGTTGGTTCTGACTCATAGCAACCCTTCCTTGGGTTTCCGAGGAGGTATCTCTACGGAGGGTTTGAACTGCCAGCCTTCTGGTTAGCAGTCAAATGCCTTAGGCAGTAAATTCACTCTTTGGAAACCTCAAAGAAACTCAGAGACAAAGTAAGGTAATATTATTATCCCTGTTTTATAAAAAGGAACAGAGAATTTAAAAGGTTAAGTTACCTGCAAAAAGCCCTATTTTTGTCAAATTCCTACCCTAGCCAAATCACAACCTTCTTCAGCTTCTTATCCTAATACTTGGTTCCTGAAAGAGAAGAGATTTTCCTAGAAAATTCCTGCTACTTATTCTTGGCGGGGGCTTTTGTTTCCAGTTTACTCTCTTTACTCCCTCTCCTTAAAGCAAGCCTTGTAACTCCCTTTCTAGGATTCCATCATGCTGAATTTGAAGATCTGCTGACATACAATACTGCCTCCTACCTAAAGAGGCCTAACCCAGCTGAATCTTTGTGTGAATGAAGGAAAGGAAGGATTTGATTTGTATAAGCCCTTCCTTCTTCTTAACAAACGTTACACCTCTCAGGTCTAAGGAACAGATGAAGAGAATAGCAACTCTGGGGCACATCTTCCATCTCATTGCTCAAGGATGACATACCCAATAAAAGATCCCCAAATATATAAATCAGACTTTAACAGAATTGAAAAGACAAGTAGGTGACTCCACAGTCACATGAAGCAATTCTAGTGATCATTAGCCTTTTGAGAGATGGAAATGAAAATAATGAGATATCATTGCATCCTAACAATAATAGCATAGTTCAATAAGACAGAAAATCATAAATGCTGGTGAAGATTTGGAGCTACACTGCTGGTGGAACTGCAAAATGATACAACCCATGTGGAAAATGGTATGGCACTTTCTTTAAAAGTTGGAAATAAAAATATCATTTGATCCAGCAATCCCATTACTAGGGATATATCCTAAAGAAGTGAGAACAAGGCCATAAATAGATGTATTCACAGCACTATACACAATCACAGAGAAATGGAAACAACCTAAATGCCCTTCAATGGATGAATGGATAGATAACCAAACTATTGTCCATACACACAATGGAATGTGATGCAACATTAAAGAATAATAATAATAATAAATCTGTGAAACATCTCATAGCATGGATGAACTTGGAGGACATTATACTTAGTAAAATAAGTTATTACAGAAGGACAGATATTGTATGAATCCCCTGTTGTAAAAATTAAAAGAAAGGTTTACACATGGATGGAAAGTTCCTTTGTTAGTTACCAGAGATGGGAGGGGAGGGGAGGGATAATTTCTATATAAGTAAGAGACAAGTATTGATTTGGGAAAGGCAAAATACCAAAAGGAGTGAGCAGCACAAAAACATGAAGGAAAGGGAAGATATGGAGAGGTGCACAAGAGGTATAGATAACAAAGGTGAACAGACATGGAGAGGTGCACAAGAGGTATAGATAACAAAGGTAAACACTTTTATATGCACGATACTGCATTATCAGTAATAACAAACATTAATGTACACATGGATACATAGGTAGACACACTAAATGGTCATATATAAGTAGGCAAAAGGGAATACACCAATGACCATATATAAGTTTGGCAGATGATATTTCCACATATATATTTGTATGTGCTATAAGACTGTGTGTGTGTGTGTGTGTGTGTGTGTGTGTGTGTGTGTATATATATATATATATATATATATATATATGTAATAGAGCTAACAGGGGACAAAGTTGTGATAACTTCCTAACCACAACCAAACACCTTGAGGGAGTGAGTCACTGGGCCTGCAGGCTTGGGACCATGATTGCAGGGTGCATGGAGCTCAATTGGCATAACATAGTATACAAAAACATTGTTCTACATCCTACTTTGGTGCGTAGCAACTGGGATCTTAAAAGCTTTTGTGCAGCCATCTAAGATGCAACAATTGGTCTCTCCTCATCCAGAGCAAAGAAGAGTGAAGAAAATCAAAGATGCATGGAAACAATAGTCCAAAGGACTAGTGGACCATGGGGACCTTAACATACATGACCATGAAACCAGAAGAACTAGATAGTACCTGGCTACCACTGCCGACCACTCAGAAAGGCATAAAAATTGGAGATCCTGGATAGAGTGGGAGAAAAATGTGGAATAAAGTTTAAAGTAATAAAAAAAAAAAAAAAAAGACCAGGCTTACTGGTCTGATACAGACTAGTAAAACCCCTGACACTATGGTCCCTAGTTACCCTTTGGGCCTGGAATTGAACTCACTCCCGTGGCTTCCTGCCAAACAAAACACAGTCCTACAAGGTGAAACATTATACCAGGTAGGTACATTCCTTAGAACAATATACCATGAGAGATCAGAAGGGCAGCATTTGCCCAGGGAGACAGCTCAGAGGGCAGGAATGAATAGGAAAGAAGTACACAGGGAAAAGATAACCATAGAAAGGAAGTAGGAAGAGAGCTGTTACATTTTGGAGATTGCAATCAATGTCATGAAACAAAATCTGTATGAATTGTTGAATAGAAAATAAATTTGCTCTGTAAATTTTCACCAAAATCATAATAAGAAAAAATAAATGATAAATAAAACCACAAAGAGAAAGAAAAAAAAAAATTAGTGAAGAATATTTAGTGTCTCTCCTTTGAACCTGGAGAAAACCGAATTCCAGTTCTGAAAAGGGAAAACCAAGTCTTCACACTTTCCATGTAAAGTTTTATTGTCTCACGCATCCAAAATCCTATCTGGAAAAGTTAAGTGTTTGACTCTGACAAGCTCTAAGAAACCATCTGTTGCAGTTCTAATGATGTGTTAAATATTTGTCAAGGTGGGCCCAGATGACAGGCTGATTCTTGACTCACTGTAATGTAGACTTTTCTATCTACCACCCCCATGCATTAGTCATCACATTTATAATTCTGCATCTTGAGTGGCAGCTACAACTTCATCCACATATCTACATATTCATCAAACATCACTGAGTGATCTTGTATGCCAGCACTGGTAGTTGCTAAGGATACAAAGAGGGTAGGCAGGTCCCTGTCCTTGAAATCCTCACAACTGTTGACAGAAGAGACTCACCTGCAAACAGAAAATGACAATTCAATGTGATAAGCACCTACATAACAAATGGACAAAGCATTGTAAGAACATAGAGAAGAGGCTTTCAACTCTGCCCCAGGGGTCAGGGAAGCCTTGACATTATTATAAGCCAATATTTTCAGGGAACATTACTAAAACTCATGACTGAATAGAGAAGAGAAGACCTTCAGCCTTTCTTTTCACAGCTTTTTATATACTGAGCCCCTGAGTCTTTATAGCTCCAGTGCCATAAGCAGCTCCCTTCTGATCATGGGTAATGTTTGCTTTCCTGAACTTAAACTCTAAAAAAAAAACTGCCATCGAGTGGGATCTGACTCATAGTGACCCCTCCTTAGGTTTCTGAGGCAGTATCTCTACAGAAGTAAATTGCCCAATCTTACTTCTGAAGAGTGGCTGGTGGGTTTGAACCTCCAGCTTTCTGGTTAGCAGTCAAATGCCCTAGGCACTATACCACAAGAGCTCCCCTCCTGAACCCAATGGTTCTATTTTGCACTTTCTTTCCTCCACTCTGCTAAACCCACTTTATGTTGGTCCTTCATGGAACTTTCTCTTTGGTTTCCAGCTATGACACTGCCCTGAAGTCATAGACCAGCACCTCTCTGGATGGCTCCTGCCCTAGGCCAAGCTTCAGGAACTACAGGTAAGAGCCCTCAGCTCCCTGCCTGCTTAAGAGGGTGTGAGACCTAGATTCCAGGGTCTC
Organism: Orycteropus afer afer; assembly: GCF_000298275.1. Classification (NCBI taxonomy): domain Eukaryota; kingdom Metazoa; phylum Chordata; class Mammalia; order Tubulidentata; family Orycteropodidae; genus Orycteropus; species Orycteropus afer. The sequence goes on along the minus strand of NW_006921664.1, from coordinate 3,956,511 downwards.
CCATGCCTTTACATGTCTAGAGCTAAGGTCACATCTTCCCATTACCAGATTACTCCCCTATAAGCCCCCAGATGGCCTAAAAGAATGGAGGCCTTAATTGCTCCAATTGGATGAAATTGTAGCTGCCACTCAAGATGCAATTTTTTTTCATATATTTATGCATTATTGGTATTTTCTCCCAGTCTTGGCCTTGCCTTTTCATGTTCTTAACTGTATATTTTGATGAGCAGAAGTTTTTACTTATTTTTTATTTTTTTCACTTTTTATTGTTGCAGAAGTTTTTTTTTATCATAATGAATTTTAATATATCTTTTTTTCTTTTGTAATTTTTGTTTTTTGTCTAAGAAAACTTTGCCTACCCAAACCTGCAAAAATATTATCATACATTTTCTTCCAGAATCTATGTATCTTTAGCTTTAACGTTTAAATCTACAATCCATCTCAAATTAATTTTTTTTGTGTGGTGTGAGGTATGGGTCAAGATTTTCATTATTTTTCATAAAGATATCCAACTATATTATCACATTTGTGGATAAGACTGCTTTCTCCATTGAGTTGATTGACATTTTCATTGAAAATCACTTGACCACGTAAGTATGGATCTATTTCTGGATTCCCTTCTGTTCCATTGATCTATTTGTCTATCCTACTGTCTATATTGATCTGTCCTAATAATTGTAGCTTTCAAGTAAATCTTGACAAAAGATGGGATCTCAAATGGATGCACTAATACTCAAAAAAAAAAAAAAAAAAGACTGAACTGTGCATCAGGCAGTTGATCACTAGATAAAAATGGCTTTAGATTAGGTGGTCTGTATCTGAACAAACCATCTTGTTATTGTTGTTAGCTGCCATCAAGTCAGCGCCTGACTCCTAGTGACTCCTAGTGACTCCATGCACAATAGAACAAAACATTAACTGGTTCTATGTCATCTCCATGATCAGTTGACCCACAGAATTCTAATTGGCTGATTTTTAGAAATAGATCACCAGGCATTTCTTCCTAGTCTGTCTTAGTCTGGAAGCTCCAGTGAAAGCTGTTCAGCATCATAGCAACAATCAAAATTCCTCTGCAGATGTGTGGTGGCTGTGTATGAGGTATGAGGTGCATTGGCTGGAAATAAAACTCAGATTTCCCACACTGAAGACATAATTCTACCACTGAACCCCCTTGACTACACCCAAAATATTTTCCCTAATAATATACAAGACTAAAAATTTTTTAAAAAATTAATAATGAGAGACCCTCCTGGTGGAGATTAAAGAGGACAGAAAACTGTTTTAAGGTGGAGGAAATCGTGTAGGGTGTACTTGGAGAGAAGAAGCAGGAAAGGGGAGGAAGCATTCACAGAGCAGGAAAAATGCATGTAAGGGAGGACCTAGGGAAGGATGAGAGGGGAAGAGTGTCCAATGAGGCAACTTCGTTGTTGTCTGATAACTGTTATCAAAGGAGGAAACAAGGAGGCCTTCCTTCTTTCCTTCCCAGATAGACTCTCTCCCACAGTGGTTCCCACATTGGAAAGTCTATGTCCAAAATGACATAGCTGCAATGGAAAACAGTTTGTTCCTCAAAGAATTAAACATAGAATTATCACATGACCCAGCAATCCCAATCCTAGGAATATACCCAAAAGAATTGAAAGCAGGAACACAGACACTTGTACACCAATGTTCATTGCAGCATTATTCACAGTAGCCAAAAGGTGGAAATAACCCAAGAGTTGTACATTCACACAATGAAATATTGTTGTTCTTGTTAGGTACCATCCAACAAGGTCCAATTGAAAGCAACCCTATGCACAACAGAACAAAACACCACCAAGTCCTGTGCCATCCTCACAACCCCTGCTATACTTAAGCCTGTTGCAGCCACTGTGTCAACCTATCTCATTGATGGTCTTCCCCCTTTTCACTGACCTCCTACTTTACCAAGCATGACATCCTTCTCCAGAGAATGGTTCCTTCTGACAACATGACCAAAGTAGGTGAGATGATTCTGGTCATTCTCACTTCTAAAGAACATTCCAGCTGCACTTTTTCCAGGACAGATTTGTTTGTTCTTCTGGCAGTCCAAGGTATTTTCGGTATTCTTGACCAACACCACAATTCAAAGGCATCAGTTCTTCAGTCTTTCTTATTTATTGTCCAGATTTCACGTGCATATGAAGCAACTAGAAATACCTTGGCTTGGGTTAGGAGCACCCTAGTCTTCAAAGAGACATCTTTGCTTCTTAAACTTTAAAGAGGTCTTTTGTATCAGATTTGCCCAGTGCAATACGATGTCTGATTTCTTGACTACTGTTTCCAAAGATGTCAATTGCAGATCCAAGTAAAATGAAATCCCTGACAACTACAATCTTTTTTTCCATTTATTGTGATGTTGCTTATTGGTCCAGTTGCGAGGATTTTCATTTTCTTTATGTTTAATCCATACTGAGGACTGTAGTCTTTGAGCTTCATCAGTAAGTGTTTCAAGTCTTCATTTTCAGCAAGCAAGGTTGTGTGATCAACATATCACAAGTTGTGAATAAGTTTTTCTCCAATCCTGATGCTGTGTTCTTCTTCATATAGTCCAGCTTCTTGAATTATTTGGTCAGCATACAGACTGAATAAAATGGTGAAAGGATACAACGCTGACACACACCCTGCCTGATTTTAAACCATTTCCTTGTTCTGTTTGAATGACAGCCTCATGGTCTATGTACAGGTTACTCATGAGTACAATTAAGTGTTCTGGAATTCTCATTCTTTGTAATGTTATCCATAATTTGTTACGATCCACACAGTCAAATGCCTTTGCATAGTCAGTAAAACACAGGTAAACATCCTTCTGATATTTTTGCTTTCAGCCAAGATCCATCTGACATCAGCAATGATATCTCTAGTTGCATGTCCTCTCCTGAATCCAACTTGAATTTCTGGAAGTTCCCTGTCAATATACTGCTGCAACGATTTTTGGATTATCTTCAGTAATGTGATATTAATGATCCTGTTTGATAATTTCCAAAAGTGGATGGCCTAGTCCTTCTTCCCAGTCTGTCTTAGTCTAGAAGCTCCACTGAAACCTATCCACCGTGAATCACTCTGCTGGTATTTGAAATACTGGTGGCATATCCTCTAGCCTCACAGCAACATGCAAGCCACCAAGTATGACAAACTGACAAGATGAGTAATGGACAACAGACTATTACTCAGCCATAAAAAGAAATGAAGTCCTGATACAAGCTACAATATAGATCAAACTTGAAAACATGATGTTGAGTGAAGTTAGTCATGAAAGAACAACTATTGTATGATCTCACTTACATGAAATATCTAGAATAAGCAAATGTATGGAGAACAAAGTATATTAGTGTTTACACAGGTGGGAGGGAGGGGCAAAAGGGGTGTCATTTCTTAGGGAGTCCTAAGTTTCTGTTCATAGTAGTAAAATAATTTGGAAAAGGATAGTGATGATTGTTATACAACATAATGAATGTAATCAATGTCACTGAATTGAATTGTTGAATTGGAAAATGCTTTGTTTTCAAAAAACAATAACAAGAAAGTCTGTCTGCTTCAGCTGCAAAAGTATCAATTGGTACCTTGATCAAGGGTGATTTAGTGAACATGGTTGCAAAACCTTTTACCAAAAACTAAGGAAATGGACAAAATTCCTGAAATCTTTTTTTTTTTTTTTTCATTCTTTCAATGTTTTTTTTTTTTTTTTCACTTGCCTTAAATTCTTTTGATCACATACCCAACTATTTCCCCTCTAGACAAGGGAGGACATAATGCTTAATTTTAAGTTTTAACATCTTTCCTGAGTACTCCAAGAGCCCCTGTAGGCATTTGAAGAACCTAACATGAAGTGGGGGCCGACTCGACAGCACATAACAACAACAACAACAACAACATGAAGTGGCATGACACTATAGAAAGAGCCAGAGTGTGGACCTAGGTTTGAATTTCAGGCCTGCTCTGTTGCTGAGATCCTGTAGCAAGTTACTTCTTCTGAACCTGATTTTCCCCCTCTGTCCAGTAACCACTTTGCAGGTCTGTTGTGCGGATTAAATGATAATGTCTATAAAATGTCAAGCACATGAAATACTCTCATATCAGAAAGCTATTATTATTCTTTTGAGAAGTTTTCTTCTGTTCACTTATTTTGCCTGTGATTGCTTTGTTCCCATTAAAAAATTATTTTTCTTAATGAAAGTAATATATGCTTTATTTCTTAAATTTACTTATTTTTAAATTAACCATAAAGATAATACATTAAACATTACTGTTGTATAGATTTAAGCAGTATAAAGTAATATTCTGCTTCTCCCTTCCACACTCCACTCTCCTCCCAAGCAGTCATCCAATGCTGTCAGTTTGATGTGTTTTCCCACAAGCTTCTTTCTATGCATTCACATATACACATATTATATATATACACATATGGAAATACAGTCTGAGTTTGTGCTTTGTTTGTAATATTTAAATTATATTTAAATTATATAAATTGTATCAAGCTGTATTTATTTTTGTGCGATTTGCTTAAAAAATTTAAATAATATAACTTGAAGAGTTTTCCATGTTAACACATATAGATCTACCTCATGTTAATCTGCTGCCTTGTATTATTTTAAATAGTGCAGATATCCCCAAAATTTGTGTTGTAAAAATTGAAAGTCCACTCTTCTCTACTGCAGCCCCTCACTCTGCACTCATTCCCCTGAGGTAAATGACCTTTCTGTTTGACTTACATGCTTTTCATCACTGTTTCCTTCAAAAAAATAAAAAAAAGTTCCTGAGATGAGCATTAGGAATAGGCTTCCCAAAACTCTTCCTTCTGAACAATTCTCTCAAGAGAACACACAAAGGAACCTCTCTGCAGAGTGTGGGCTGTTGGGGGTGGGTTAGGCAAAGAGAATGCAGCCAAGGCTTCCCCAGCAGGGTTCACTCCATATGTACTCCATATGCACAGGTCTTCCTGCCTTTCTCAAACCTCTGGTGCAGGCAGTTGAAAGTCAGTCTGCAACCCACCTACCCTAGGGAGATGCACCTCTTAGAGCAGTCAACCATGAGATATTAGAGGGGCAGTATTCACACAGAGGGAAAGCTGGACAGATGGGAATGCATAGGTAAGGGAACACGGAAGGAGTAGTCACAGGAAGGAGAGGGGACGAGAGTTTTTATGGTTGGGGATTGTAGTTGGGGCCATGAAATCAAACGGGCATGAATTGATGAGAGTGAAATACATGTGCTTTGTAAATTTGTACCCAAATCACAATTTAAAAAAAAAAAAAAAAGTCAGTCTGCATAATTTGTTTGTCAAATAACCTCAGAATTAAACTGCTCCAATTGCAATAATTACATTCTCTCCATCATTCCTATGTAATATTCTTTACCAAAGTAGAGTGCCATTTGATGAAATTGAAGTGAAAGGCCTAGAAAAAAAAATATGAAATGATAATGAACCAAGTTTACCTAGAAGAGGAGTGGGTTACTACTAATCTGAATTACATGCTATTTTGAATAATCTAGCTTCACTTAATAAGATTTAACTGTATTGGCTCTCTGGCAATGGCACTGTCTTCCTTGCTTTCTCAGAGAATTCTGTCAGAGAGAATGAGAATTTACATAATTCATTTCAAAATGAAAATACTTATTAAAACACAGGAAACTCATCACATCTGCCAGTATTGAGGCCTCTGGTACCCATTGTTTATCAGCTTTTCTCCATAGACTCCATCTTCCCAGCTTTTGCTTCATGGCAAAATGGAGCAAAGTTATAATTTGTCTGAAAAATAAGCACTGGAGGTGGTTCAGTAATCTTGAGAAAATGAGTAAGACATCTCCACCGAAAGACTAGAGAAGGCATGAACACAAAATTATTTTCCTGGAGAGGTAAGGAATTTCAGGGCTCCACAGAAACCCAGTGAACCCCTTGAAGGTTATTGGAGGCTCACTGGGGACTTTGAAAGTGTCTTACTACAAACAGCTACCTTGTGGCAATTAGTGTAGGGACCCACAAAGACCTCTTAGAGACAATCTGCACGAGTTTTTCGTAAGCATGGATTTTGTATTTGTGTTGTCATAAATCCTAAATTAGCTATGGAGTTCCTCTCTACGAAAGATCTGACCCACACACCATTTTATTAAAAAACAGAACATTCCTGTAATTGATGGTTTAGCCAAACATCAGTCAAGCCACTGTTAAACATTTTATTATTAGCATTATGTACTTAACACTTACTATATTGAAAATTTGCTTTTACATTAATCTTCTTTACTCCTTATAACAGCTAGGAAAGCTGATACTATGGACTTCATTATCAGGAGTCCTGGAGAAGCTGGGTGATTTGCCCATAGGCACGTTGTAAGTGGCTGAATTGGGATTATAACCCAATCTTAATTCCCAAAGGCAAGGCAAAATCGCTCAAGTATTTCTCTGCCATCACAGTCCAAGAATACAAAACTAAAAACTCTTATGCTGAGAACAGAAGGGCAATGTATGCACAGGGAGATCACTCGGGGGACAGGAGGAGTACATGGGAGGGAAGGACACAAGGAAGAGGAAACTATGGAGAGGAAGTGGGAAGAGAGCTGTTACATTGTGGGAAATTGCAGTCAATGTCATGAAACAAAATGTGTATGAACTGCTGTATGGAAAATGAATTTGCTCTGTAAACTTTCACCCAAATCACAATAAAATTTAAAAATATATATGTGCCATTTATATTATCAAATATGGAAGTGTACATATCAAACATGGAAGTGTACACCTATTATTTTTATACCTAACTGAATTACTGTCAGCCTATTACTTTTTTTATTTGTGAATTAAGTATTTGCTCCTGCAATTGCTGCTGTTCCTCTAGAAAGAAAGGCCCAAGATGTGCCACAGTGAATTATGGGATACTTGGAGTCTCCTAGGTGACCTTTTACTTTAAATAGATTGGTTCCTTTTTATGAAACCTGAGCTGCAAAAATAGAGAGTCCATAGTGTGAAACTGAGTGCTGAAAATGCACTGCTACCTCTGGGACCACAGAGAAAAGCAGATACTCAAGACAACACATGTAAATTGGCGTGGTGGAGGAATCTGACTTCCTATAACTTCATGAGAGGAAGAGAGAAGCACCATCAACCATTAAGCCTGATTACTATGAAGCAGAAATCAGATATATACTTTCTCTCTCCACATTTTTTCTACCAATTCTGACACCAGCCAGCCCTCACATGCCACTCTCTACTTCTCTGCTGGGTTCAATAATTCATTGCAATGGCCTCACAGAACTCACAAGAAATACTCAAGATTATGAGGTTTATTAGGAAAGTAACAGGTTACAATTCAGGAACCAGAACAACTCCGGATACAGTTCTTCGATCACGACAGCTTCTTGGCCATGTCCCCAGGCAGGTCTCTCTCCTTGGCCCTCGGCCTCTTGGCCCCTCAGCCCCTTGGGCCTCTTGGGCCCTCCCAGCCTCTGCCCTGGTCCAGCAAATGTTAAAAGCTTTTTAGCTCTGCCAATAAATGTCCAGAGGAACCTCACTTTGCCAGCAAGCCTCTTGCCTGAAGGCACTCAAGTTCTTGTTCTCTGGGCCAGGAAGCCTACCATACCATCTCTTGCTGGTCTCCTAGTTCTGCTGCCACCATTTCTCTGCCACTGGTTTTCATAGTGCCTTGCTATTGCTGGTGCTACACCTCTCTGTCTACTGGATCTAGGAAGTTCTCAGCGCAGGAATCCTGGGTCCAAAGGATTTTTTCCATTCCTAGTTCTTCTTTCTTGGTGGTAGTGCAATCTTCCTTGTTCAACTCTGGGATAGGTCATTTTAAGTCTAGTGTATGGCAAAACTGACCAATCCCCTTCTTAGGGTTCCATGCCACTTATTTGTGTGGTCCCACCCCCACAAGTGTGCCATGAACTTTATTTGCATTATTAGCAAGCTATCCAATCATTTGTCACTTTATAAATGTTATCGAGTTGTCTCTGACTCATAGCAAACTTACGTACAGCAGAATGAAACACTGCCCAGTCCTGTGACAGCCTCACAATCCTTGCTATACTTGAGCCCATCATTGCAGCTACTGTGTCAATCCATCTCATTGAGGACCTTCCCCTTTTTTATTGACCTTCCACATTACCAAGCATGATATCCTTCTCCAGGGACTAGTCCCTTCTTGCAACATGACCAAAGTAGGTAAGACGAAGTCTGGCCATTCTTGCTTCCAATGAGCATTCTGGCTGCACTTCCAAGACAGATTTGTTCATTCTTTTAGCAGTCCATGGTACTTTCAGTATTCTTCATCAACATCACAACTCAAAAGCATTGACTCTTCTTTGGTCTTCCTTGTTCATTACAGCTCTCACATGCATATGAGGCATGTGTTAGGCATGCCTTAGTCTTCAAGGAGATATTTTTGCTCTTCAGCACTTGAAAGAGGTCTTTTGCAGCCGATTTGCCCACTATATGTCGTCTGATATCTTGACTGCCGCTTCCATTGGTGTTGATTGTAGAACCAAGTAATATGAAGTGTCTGACAACTTCAATCTTTTCTCCATTTATTGTGATGCTGTTTACTGGTCCAGTTGTGATCTCTTCCAGTCAGTTGGCCAGGTAGCTGTCTTCCAAATCTCTTGCAGTAGCCAAGTCAGTGCCTCCAGCACAACATCCATTTGTTGAAACATCTCAATGGATATGCCGTCAATTCCTGGAGCCTTGTTTTTAGCCAATTCCTTCAGTGCAGTTTCAACTTCTTCCTTCAATACCATTGGTTCTTGATCATATGCCACCTCCTGAAATGGATGAACATCGACAAATTCTTTTTGCTACAGTGCTCTGTGTAGTCCTCCAATCTTCTTTTGATGTTTCCTGCATCATTCAATATTTTGCCCATAGAATCTTTCAATACTGCAACTCGAGGCTTAAATTTTTTCTTCAGTTCCTTCAGCTTGAGAAATGCCAAGCATGTTCTTTCCTTTGGTTTTCTAACTCCAAGTCTTTGCACATTTCATTATAATAATTGACTTTGTCTTTTTGAGCTGCTCTTTGAAATCTTCTGTTCAGATCTTTTATCTTGTCATTTCTTCCATTTGTTTTAGCTACTCTCCATTCAAGGGTAGGTTTTAAAGTCTCTTCTGACATCCATTTTGGTCTTTTCTATGACCTACTGCTTTCTCTGTGGATGATGTTCTTGATGTCATCCCACAGTTCCTCTTGTTTTTGGTCATTGGTGTTCAGTGCATCAAGATTGTCTCTAAATTCAGTGCATTTAGATTGTTTCTAAATTCAGGAGAGATATTATCAAGGTCATATTTTGGCTTTCATGGATTTGTTGTAATTGTCTTCAACTTCAAGTTGAACTTGCATATGAACAGTTGATGGTCTTTTCTACAATTATCTCCTGGCCTTGTTTTAGCTGAAGATATTGAGCTGTTCCATTGCTTCTTGCCACAGAGGTAGTCAGTCTGATTCCTGTGTACTCCATCTGGTGAAGTCCACATGTATAGCCACTGTTTGTGTTGTTGAAAAAAGGTATTTGCAATGAATAAGCCATTGGTTTTGCAAAATTCTATCATGTGATCTACAACGTTTTCTATCACCAAGGCTGTATTTTCCAACTACCATGATTCTTCTTTGTTTCCAACTTTTGCATTCCAATCACCAGCAATAATCAGCACATCTTGATTGCATGTTCAGTCAATTTCAGACTTCAGAAGTTGGTAAAAATCTTCAGTTTCCTCATCTTTGGCTTTGGTGGTTGGTGCATAAATTTGAATAACAGTACTATTAACTGGATCTGGTAGCATAGTGCCTAAGGCACTTGACTGCTAACCAGAAGGCTGGCGGTTCAAACCAACCAGCCACTCCTTGGAAGGAAGGTTGGGCAATCTACTTCCATAGTGATACTGCCTCAGCAACCCAAAGTTGCTATGAGTTGGGGCTGACTCGATGGCACATAACAACAACAACAGCAACACTATTAATTGGCATTCCTTGTAGGCGTATCGATACTATCCTATCACTGACAGCACTGTACTTAAGGATAAATCTTGAAACATTCTTTGTGACAATGAATGTCATGCCATTCCTCTTCAACTTGTCATTCCTAGCATAGTAGATTATATGGTTGTCCAATTCAAAATGGCCAAAACCAGTCCATTTCAGCTCACTAATGCCACTCCTCGAAAGGAAGATGGGGCAATCTACTTCTGTAGTGATACCACCTCAGAAACCCAATGAGGGGTCGCTATGAGTCGGATCTGACTCGACAGCACATAACAACAACACAACAACAACAACAATGCCTAGGAGGGAGCTCTGGTGGCACTTCACTGCTAAACAGAAGGTTGGCGGTTCAAACCCACCAGCCACTCCTCAGAAGGAAGCTTGGGCAATCTACTTCCATAGTGATACTGCCTCAGAAACCCAAGGAGGGGTCGCTGTGAGTCAGAGATGACTCAACGGCACATAACAACAACAACAATGCCTAGGATATCAATCTTTATGCATTCCATTTCATTTTTGACAACTTCCAATTTTCCTAGATTCATACTTTGTACATTCCATGTTCTGCTTATTAATGGATGTTTGTGGCTGTTTCTTCCCATTTTGAGTCATGCTACGTCAGCAAATAGAGGTCTCAAAAGCTCTACTTTATCCATATCATTAAGGTCGGTTCTACTCTGATGAGGCAGCTCTTTCCCAGTGGTATTTTGAGTGCCTTCCAACCTGAGGGGCTCATCTTCTGGCACTATATCGGACAGTTTTTCAGGGCTATTCATAAAGTTGTCCAGTAATATATCAGACAGTGTTTCACCACTCACTATTCATAAGGTTTTCCCTGGCCAATTCTTTGAGAAGTGGATAGCCTCTTCCTTCTTCCAAGTCTGTTTCAGTCTGGAAGCTCCGCTGAAACCCATCCACCACAGGCAACCCTGCTGATGTTTAAAACACTGGTGGCACAGCCTTAAGCCTCACAGCAATACACAAGGCACCATAGTACAACAAACTGGCAGACTAGTTCATTTCCCTTAGCTGTTCCAAAACCACTCTGCCTACTTCCTGGCCTTCTCCCTACCTATTCCTGCCATTCATCCTGGCTTCCCACTTCCTGCCTGGGTAGGAACTCCATTACCCCTTTTCTGTATCGAGCCATCTGCCCTGGTTTCCCACTTCCTGCCTGGGTGGGGGCTCCCTCCCCCTTACCTGTATCCAGCCATCTGCCCTAGTTTCCTGCTTCCTGCCTGGAAGCAAGGTGTGATGTTCTGACATTACAATGATGGAGTTGATAGGTGTTCTGAACAGTAGGGAGAGTTGCACACAGGGTTGGTGGCTCAAAAAAGGTGCTGAATTTTTGCTGCCCATGCTTAAAAATGCAGAAAGTAATGTTGAGCTTAAGGGTTTAAATGTCATTGAGAACATCCAGGTGAAAAAGTACCCAAGATGTGCCACTGTATTTACAGGGCTCATTGTCATATTAACTACACATGAGCTCCCCCTGACACACTGAGATGATTCTTACTGAAAAAGAACAAGAGGAATCTGCACAGAAGAAAAGGATATCCTAGAAGAAACTAAAGGGAGAAAAACTTATGGCTCAGAAGTAAATTCAGCATGAAATAAAATACAACTTAAAAAAATATTCTTTTTTTCATTTGACCTTTGAAATCTGTCGCTGTTTTTTTATCTGTGATCTAAACCAGCAGAAGCTCTGAGGAGGTGGGTTCCAAGAAGGGCATGTGGGGATCCAGGTTCACTGATCCCTGTTTCCATCTGAAGCAAGATGTGTCTACCAACTTTATATATTGGCTTCTGTGAGGGCCTTTGTGCAAATCAATCCAGGGGGACTGAGATCACCCACCTCTGCCACCAGATTGTGTGGTAGATAACAAATCCCATTCTACACACCAACTGCATCCTATGGAAATCTCATCTTCCCTTCTCTGTTCAGTTCAGATCCCAGCTCCCATGCAGCTATTTTTTTTTTTTTTTTTATCCCAATGATTGACCTAGGGCTGGTTCAGCAGATGCCCGCTGTAAGCTCAAGAGTGCTTGTGACTCCTTCTACTTGGGACTCTCTGGCCTAAAATTTGGGGTTTTCCTCTACCCCTTCAGTGTGGCTGCAACCCATGCAGCTATTTTTTTTTTTTTTTTTTTTATCCCAATGATTGACCTAGGGCTGGTTCAGCAGATGCCCGCTGTAAGCTCAAGAGTGCTTGTGACTCCTTCTACTTGGGACTCTCTGGCCTAAAATTTGGGGTTTTCCTCTACCCCTTCAGTGTGGCTGCAACCCCTGGAGTCCAAATGACTCCCTCCACTTCAGACCTGCCAGCTCACCCTGACCCTTTGGGTCTGATAATTCATTGAAACAACTCACAGAATTACCAAAGAAGATACTATATCCACAATAACAGCTTTAATGTAACAAAAAAGGATACAAATGAAGAGACCCATACGGTGAGGTCTGGGAAAGATCACAGCCTGAAACTTCTGTGTCCCAAAGATCGACATACTCTTTTCCATGCATGTTCACCAATCAGGAAGCACATCTGAGCCCCAGGGTTCAGAACTTTTATCAACCTACCCACATGACCATGATAGGTATAAACATCATGTATCTGAAGTTTAGCCAGCATCAAGCTTCCAGGTGGTCCCTCTTGGTCCAGTCAGCCCTGACCCATTAGCCTCAAATTTTAATATGGCTCAAGAAGAAAAGTCCAAATTGCTCTCTGCAAGGTGATTTCACATCTCCTAGCCTTTCTCTGAAAAAGAGATTCTACCTATAAAAGCAAAAGTATTTGAAGACTTTGGGACTCCAGCTTTCACATTCGGGACCCAATTGAGGCTGCTGAGATTGTATCATGTTGCAGAATATGTATCGGGGGTTTTGAGTTAGATCAAGAGACTGAGGTTCTGGCTTGTGCTTTTACTTTAAGTGGCTGCAAAATCCTGGGCAATCTCTTCATTGCTTTGAGTCTGAATTCCCTCATTGGTAAATGAGATTGAATTAGCTAACATCAAGGGCTTGTATATCTGTAACTTCTTTCTTAAAAGACCCTAGGTCCAGAAAATCAGGGAATGTGACCAGGCACCAGAAAATGACTGGAGAGAGAAGACAGATGTCACCTACACCTGATGGAGGGGAAGTAGCAGCTAAGTCCCAGCTACCCCGTTAGGTCAGAAAATATTACTACTACTGATTAGTGATGCTGCAAATGTGGCACTCACTACTTTTAAAAAAATAAATAAATAAAGATAAAGATTCATGTATAAAGTCGCCACTTTGGCCATTTGAAAGTGTACAATTCACTGGCTTTTAATACATTCATAATGTTGTACAACCATTTAAAAAAAAAGACCAAACTCACTGCCATCGAGTCGAACCCGACTCATAGCAACCCTTCCTTGGGTTTCTGAGGCAGTATCACTAGGGAAGTAGATTGCCCAACCTTCTTTCTGAGGAGTGGCTGGTGGGTTTGAACTGCCAGCCTTTTGGTTAGCAGTCAGATGCCTTAGGCACTATGCTACCAGAGCTCCTTGTACAACCATTATCACTACCTAATTCCAAAACATTTTTATCACTCCCCCAAAATACTTCATACACATTAACCAGTCATTCCTCATTCCTCCCTTCCACCAGCCCCTAGTAACCACTATAGATAGATAGATAGTGAAAGGGACAACATAGAAAGTTCTGTTTCTGGATAGGGGAAAAAGGCACCATTGGCTGAAGGAAAAAAGGCAACAGAAAGAGAAATATTGCACATGAAAGTGAAATAGGGCACAACTGCTATAGTAATATTCTTGGAGAGGTAGGAAATAATGGATTCCAGAGCTTTGGTGGAGGAGTTAGGTGAGGAAAGAGGAATGGTATTTCCTCAGAGGCAAAAATGAAAGAAGAAAGAAAGAGATCAGGGGAGAATTGGAGTATAGAGGATAGAAATAGAGTTAAAGTTCTGTGGTCCCCAGGGCCTCTGATCAATCCAAGAATGCACTCCACCCCCACTCCCCACCCCACCCCCACACACTTCTCCTTCCTATTGTTAGACAGAATTGAAGTCATGGCAACCTCAATATGTTTCCTGTTTTAGCCCTCATGGGAGTATATATGGAATCTCCAACATCCTGAATAGCTGGTCTCAGACACTTTTACCAGATGGAAACTTGACTGACCAGTTAGCATTGAGTTGATCCTGACTCATGGTGGCCTCATGTGTGTCAGAGAGTACAACTGAGCTTCACAGAGTTTTCAAGCCAGATTTTTCAGAAGCAGATCATCAGACTTTTCTTCCAAGGCACCACTGGGTTGACCCCAACCTCCAACCTTTCTGTTAGCAGCCAAGTGCATTAATTGTTTGCATAGCCTAGGGACTCCTGGATGGGAATTTCGGTGGAGAATAAAGAAGGATTGGTAAAAGGATGGGTTTTGGTTTTGTATATTAATGTAAATGCAAGCCCACCTTGCCTAGAACTTCTGGGCCCTGCAGGTCTATTGTTTCTTCTGCTGACTGAATCTGTCAGCATTAGGAGATTGATGTTGCACTCTTTCTTCTACTGCTTTAAAGACTGCTTTAAAGACTGGGAGATGGAGGAGTTTAGCTCTCGGCAGTGCTAGTGAGCTGAAGCAGGTTCGTAGCATTCTCACTGTTTTGGTTACTTTGTGCCACTCTAACAGAAAATACCACAAATGGGATGGCTTTACCAAATAGGAGTTTATTCTTTTACAGTTTTGGAGGCTAGAAATCTGAGTTCAAAGTGCCAGGCTCTAGAAGCTGGGTGAAATCCCCTTTGACCTTGGGCTTCAGCTCTGCCTCTTGCTCCTGGCCCACTAAAGCTATAGGTGTCTCTTCACTCAGGCAGCTGCTCGCTGCTGAAGTGACCAAGCACAAAGTCAACAAATAAAATGGCACATCCTGACATTACCAAACCATATGGCAAGCCATTGATCCAAGTCCATTAAGAGTCCTGAAATCAGCAGAGCACAGCAGGCTGCTGAATGAAGATTCAGCTACATGCAGGGTCCAAGAGTCCCAAAAACTCCCAAAACAAAACAACTCACTGCCATCAAGGCAATTCCTACTCATAGCAACCCCTTTTGGGTTTCCGAGTCAGTAAATCTTTATGGAAGTAGATTGACCAGTGTTCCTTCCACAGAGTGGCTGGTGGGTTTGAACCACCAACCTTCTGGTTAGCATTCAAATGCCTTAGGCACTACTCCACCAGAGCACCTTAAAAAGCTCCAGACCATTTCTAAATCTTCTCCTTATATAGTGGGAGCAGACCACATCCTTAAGGAAGCTACTCAGCTGCTCACAGTAGATTCCACCATGGAGTTGATTACCAGTCTCATTATGGGAAATACTACATCCAGCTGCCCAGCTACTCAAAACCAGGCCCAGCCAAGTTGACACATAATCTTAACTACCATACTCACCTACTGAGTGTTGGATGGCACAGCTGGGGTTGGCAACAGTAAGAGTGTGCTTAATTAATAAATGTGCAAGGTACTGTTGTGCTTCAAAGGAGATTAAATATGTACAGATGTGTAATTACAACTAATTTAAGTAATTTAACCATCGACTTCACTGAATTTCTGAAATGGAAACTCTAAGAAAATAATGAATTTTTTTGTTGTTATTTACTGGCTTATGTATGCAGACACACACATAATCTTATTCCAAATAAGGATTTTAAAGGGCTTTTAATGTTATATGTATAGAATTTCACATACACACAATGTTAATATACTATATAGAGTTATATATAAATAAGGAAGGAGGTGGGAGCTCTGGTAGCATAGTGGCTAAGGCACTTGACTGCTAACCAGAAGGCTGGCAGTTCAAACCCACCAGCCACTCCTCAGAAGGAAGATGGGGCAATCTACTTCCGTAGTGATACTGCCTCGGAAACCCAAGGAGGGGTCACTATGAGTTGGGTCTGACTCCACGGCACATAACAACAACAAGGAAGGAGGTGAATTGACTAAGTAATTCCACTCCTGGGGATTTATCTGCATGGAAAAAAGAGAGAGATTAGTGGAAAGATCTATGAACAATTAAAATGACCCTGTATGGTTTGTTATGGTTTAAAAAAAAGGAACTGATATCCAAAAATAAGGGAGTAAACAACATAGTGTATTCACACACTAAAATATTATTAAAATAATAATAAACAACCGCTACTAACAGTGTTAAAGAAAATATAGGATACAGAAATATATAATAATCCTATATTAATTTCCTAGAGCTGCCATAACAAATTACCACAAATGGGATGACTTAAAACAACAAATTTATTCCCTCATAGTTCAAGAGGCCTGGAAGTCTAAAATTATATTGGCAGAGTTGGCTCCTTTTTGGAGACTCTGGGGGAGAAGCCATTTCATGTCTCTGTACTAGCGTCTGGAAGTAGCTAGCAATCCTTGGCATTCTTGAGCTTCTGGATCCATCACTCAAATCTTTGTCTCTACATTCATATCACTGCCTTCTCTCTGTGTCTTTATGTGTCCTTTTCTGTCTTTTGTAAGGACATTCTCTTTCAATTTAGAGTCCACCCTAATCCAGTATCATCTCAACCCAGCCCTTACCTTAACTGCATCTGCAAAGACCATTTTCCAAACAAGATCATTCTGAGGTTCCAGGTGGACATGAATTTGTTGAGGGGTGTATTTTTCAACTCCCCACAGATCCTAATTTTGTAAACTATGTATTTTTCTAGGAAAAGACTCCAGAAGATAAAAAAATTACTATAGAAGATGATTGGTAAAAAGTTTAGCAGTTGAAGAGAACAACCAGAATAGAAATAATGAGAATTTTCATGAATTGTAAAGAATGTAACCAGTGTCTTTGAAACACTTGTGCACAAATTGTTGAATAGAAACCTAATGTGCTGTGTAAACCTTCCAGCAAGATGGTGGAATAAGAAAGAAAGCTACCCAGACCCTCTAGAACAAAGAAACAAGAAACCAACTGAAACAGGTACAGAGCATAATCCTAGAATCCTGAGCTTTGGAGGGAAAGATAATGAAATGGATTAAATACCAACTAGTAGAAGAAACCTCACTGCTGTTGATTCGACTCATAGTGACCCCTCCTTGGGTTTCCAAGGTGGTATCTCTACGGAAGTAGATTGCCCAATCTTCTTTCCAAGGAGGGGCTGGTGGGTTTGAACTGCCAGCCTTCTGGTTAGCAGTCAAATGCCTTACATACTATGCCACCAGTCTACTTCCATAGTGATACTGCCTTGAAAACCCAAGGAGGGGTCACTATGAATCAGATATGACTCAATGGCAGTGAGAGTTTTGAGAGAGTAGAATAAACTGAATGAAAATAGTGAAAAAGGAGACAAAGCTTGTCAACAGCGGACTGATTACTGGCCTGATGGTGCAGCCATTTTGAATATTTCAAGTGGCATTCTAATTCAGGCAGTAACCTCATAATTGGCTGCACTTGCCAACAACTGCATGAGCAACTGCCCTGGTGGCTGGAGACCAGAAAGTTGTGATATTCCCTTTGTTCCCCTTGTCATCCATCCGGCCCCCACCTGCACCTGCTGAACTGGCAGGAATTCCATCCCAGACTGAGCTTCAGGCCATCAGCTGCCTTCTGGGCAGGTAGGAACTGATCTTGGGACTAAGCGCCCTGCTCCCAGCCACACTGGGGCAAGTAGGAACTTTTTTCTGAGACCAGGCACCTTATACCCAGCTGCTTTTTTGGGACAGCAGGAACTTTCTCTGGCATCAGATGTCTTGTCCCTAACTGCTTTTGGGGCTGGCAGGAATTCCTCCTGGAACCATGGTGGCACCATGATTCCAGCCACCATTTGGGCCAGCAGTAACTTTTTCTGGGTCCAGGTGCCTTGCCACAGACATCTGGGTCAGCAGGAATTTGTCAGGGATCAGGAGCCTTGCCCCTTATTGCCTTGTGTGTATGCAAGTACCCTGGTTCCTGCTGCCTACTTGGCCAGCAGAGACACCACCCAGATGCCCTGCTCCCCAGTTTTCCTTCTTTAAAAAAAAAAAAAAATTATTTTCCCCCCATTTCTTGCTTTCTTTTCACTGTTTCTTTTCTTTCCTTTCCTTTTCCTGCTTCTTATTTTTTTTTCCATTCTCAGGTAGACTTCTTTTTTCTTTCTTTTCTTCTTTTTCTATTTTCATTTTCCCATCCCTTGGGGTTTGTTGTTGTTGTTTGTTTTGTATTTTTTTTTTTATTTTAAATTTTTTTCAATATTCTTTTTCTCTTGTTCTCTTTTCTTTTAACCCCTTCCTCAGAATTTGTTAGCTTTTCTTCTTCTCTTTGTTCTTCTTTTGTCATTTGTTCCCTTTTTTTCTTTTTCTTTTACTTTTCTTTTTGTGGTAGTTGGTTGTTTCTGTTGTGTGTTCTTTTCTTTTCTTTGTTCCACCTGGCAGGGCACAGCATCTGTGCTCACAGAACCCAACCACATCTACTCTCCTGGGGCCACCACCTGCTTCTGTAGCAACTGATCAATGATAGCACCCAATACCAGACCAATCTGCTTTCAACTGTTCTACACAAAGAGTTAAGAGAGATCTATGAATACATTCTCATCTTCTATCACAACCACCAAGAGATAGGTGGTAAGTGCTTAAGTGCTGCCAAACCAGTGAATAGAGTAGCATATCAGCCCCACTTACTTGGATATATCAAAAAACAAAACAAAACCTGAGCAAATCACACCAACATAGAATCACCAATTAAATATAAATACAATTATATCACAGTATCTCAGAGACCATTGACAATCTCAGTTCTCACAAAGAAGCAACACAAAATAGTACACAACGGACCAGAATGTTGTTGTTGGACCACAATAACCCTCCAAGGAAGAAGTAGCATTGAAACTACCTGATAAGTATTCAAAAAAAAATTATATTTACATACCTTTACTGGATTGAGACACATATCAAGGAAAACACTGACAAAATTAGAGAAAACACAGATAAAATTCTAGAAGAATTTCAGAAAATTTCAGTACAAGAACCAACTGAAAAATAAATATAAATTTAGAAACCATATAAAAACAGAAAATAGAAATCCAGAAGATTGATTGACAGGGCGAAGGAGTAGAATCTAGGCAATGGGAGACAGAATTAGTAAAATTGAAGATAAACCTCTCAATATTATGTTAAGGGAAGAATCAAAAGGAAGACTTTTAAAAAATGAATAAACCTTAAGATTTATGTGGAACACATGAAGAAGAATAACTTACATGTGGTAGGAATTCTACAACAAGAAGAGACAAATAAAATCACAGAGAAATATTTCAAAGATTTTTTTGGAAGAGAACTCCCCTAAAATGGTTAAAAAAAAAAAAAAAAAACAACCTAGAAGATATGTAATCAAAATGTTCAATGAAACTCAAATAGGATAGACCCCAAAATATAATCACCAAGACATATCATAATCAAAATTTCCAAAACTAAAGACAAACAAAGAATACCAAAAGTAACATGGGAAAAAGAAAAGTTATCTACAAAGGTCAAACAACAAGACTAAACTCTGATTTCTTGGCAGAAATTATGAAAGCAAGAAGGCAATGGGATGACATATATACAAAAAATCTGAAAGAAAAATTGCCAACTAAGAATTATATACAGAGAAATACTGTTCCACAAATATAATGATGAAATTAGGACATTTCCAGATAAACAGAAACTAAGGGAATTTGTAAAAACCAGGTCAACCTTAAAAGAAATGCTAAAGGGAGTCTTATGGACAGAGAAGCAACAATAGCACAATAACTGATGTCTAACACAAGACAACATAACCCAGAAGCTAACCCAGATACAAAAATATCCAAAGTAAAATAAATTGTAAGATTTTAAACAGGGAACAAAAGACATTAATTTGTCAATGAGAATGACTGCAAAACAAACAGAGGGAATAAATAGTTGTAAGTACAGAACTTCCAAATGGAAAGCAAGTCAAGATAATTTCGAGATATAATGGACTGTTTTAAATTTGGAAAGAAAATAATAAACCACAGTGCAACCTCAAAGAAAATTATTAAACCTTCTCATCAAAATAAAAAAGAGGAAAGGCACAAGTATTTAGCAAATTCTAAAACAATAGCAATGAAGGAAATGATACAAAATTCATAAACAAAATTAACTCAGCACAGAAAATTATGTGGAACGGAGAAATAAGTTAGCAATAGCACTGAAAAACACATAACAAAATGACAGCAAAAAAATTTGTGTTGTTGTTAAGTGCCTTCAAGTTGACTCCAATTCATAGTGACCCTATGTACAACAGAATAAAATACTGCCCAGTCATGTGCCATCCTCACAATCCTTGCCATACCTGAGCTGATTGTTGCAGCCACTGTGTCAATCCATCTCATTGAGGGTCTTCCCTTTTCTCACTGACCACTTTACTGAGAATGATATCCTTCTCCAGGCAATGGTCCCTTCTGACAACATGACCAAAGCAGGTGAAAATAAGTCTGGCCATTCTCACTTCCAAGGACCATTCTGGCTGTACTTCTTCCAGGACAGATTTGTTTGTTCTTCTGGCAGTCCATGGTATTTTCAGTATTCTTTGCCAATAGCACAATTTAAAAGCATCAACTCTTCTTCGGTCTTCCTTATTCATTGTCCAGCTCTCACATGCATATGAGGTGACTGAAAATCCCATAGCTTGGATTAGGTGCACCTTAGTCTTCAAAGCGATATCTTTGTTCTTCAACACTTTAAAGAGGTCTTGCATCAGATTTGCCCAGTGCAATATGATGTCTGATTTCTTGACTGCTGCTTCCATTGATGTTGATTCTGAAGCCAAGTAATAAGAAATCTTTGACAACTTCAATCTTTCCCCCATTTATCGTGATGCTGCTTATTGGTCCATTTGTGAAGATTTCTGTTTTCGTTAAGTAGAAATGTCATCCATACTGCAGACTGGTGTCTTTAATCTTCACCGATAAGTGCTTCAAGTCATCTTCACTTTCAGCAAGCAAAGTTGTGTCATCTGCATATTGCAGGTTGTTAATGAGTCTTCCTCCAAAGCTGCTGCTGCATTCTTCTCCATATAGTCCAGCTTCTCAGATTATTTGCTCAGCATACAGATTGCTCACCATACTTATGGTGAAAGGATACACCCTGACGCACACCATTACTGATTTTAAGCCAAGCAGTATCCTCCTGCTCTGTTTGAATGACATCCTCCTGGTCTATGTACAGGTTCCTCAGGAGCACAATTATGTATGTGGTCTGGAATTCTCATTCTTCACAATATTATCCATAATTTGTTATGACCCACACTGCTGAATGAATTTGCATAGTCAATAAAACACAAGTAAACAACTTTCTGATATTCTTTGCTTTCAGCCAAAATCCATCTGACATCAGCAATGATATCCCTCATTCCACATCCTCTTCTGAATCCACCTTGCATTTCTGGAACTTCCTTGTTAATATATTACTGTAAGCATTTTTTGAATTATCTTCAAAAAAATTTTACTTGTGTGTGATATAAATGATATCATTTGAAAATTTCCACATTCTGTTGAATCTGCAATAAATTCATACTTGTTGAGTTGTATTAAATGTCTCTGTCAAGAGACAGAGTGTAGCATTATGGATAAGAGAACATAATCCATCAATAATATGCTGTCTACACAAGACACACCTTAGACAAAAGACAAAAGTAGGCTAAAAATGGCTGGAAAAAAATTATCAAGCAAATGGCAATGAAAATAGAGCAAGAGTGGCTATATTAATTTCTTATAAAATAGATTTCAAGACAAGAACTACCATAAGAGATAAGGAAGGATATTATATAATGGTTAAAGGATTAATCAAAACAGGAAGATATAATAATAATAAATAATATGTAACCAATGAAAGAAACCCTAATACATAAAACTTTAACCAAATTGAAAAGAGAAATATACAGTAATAGTAGGAGACTTTAATACACCACTTTCAATGAAGTATAGAACAACTAGAAAGAAGTTCAGTAAAGATATGTTGTTGCTGTTGTTATATGCCGTCGAGTCAGACCCGACTCATAGTGACCCCTCCTTTTGTTTCCGAGGTAGTATCACTACGGAAGTAGATTGCCCCATCTTCCTTCCGAGGAGTGGCTGGTGGGTTTGAACCGCCAGCCTTCTGGTTAGCAGTCAAGTGCCTTAGCCACTATGCTACCAGAGCTCCCCAGTAAAGATATAGAAGAACTAAATAATACAATCCTCCAACTTGACCTTATATACATATGCAGAGCATTTCACTCAACAAAAATACAACTGACATACTTTGCCAGCACACACAACATTCTTCAGAATAAATCATATATTAGGCCACAAAGCAAGCCTCAATAAATTTTAAAATATCAAAATACTGCAAAGCATCTTCTCAGATCACAATGGTATAAAATTATAAATCAACAATAAGAAGATCAAGGAAAAAATAGCAAACACATGGAAAGTGAATGGTATTCTCCTTAAAAACTGGTGTGTAATAGAAAAAAAAGAAATTAAATAATTCTCTAAATCAAACAAAAATGAAAGCACAACATACCAAAATCTTTGGAACTCAGTAAAAGCAGTACTCAGAGCTCAATTTGTAGCAATACATGCATACATCAAAAGAGAAGAAAGAACCAAAATCAACACCTTAACCCAACATCTCCAACAATCAGAAAAGGGGAGATAAAAAAAGCAAATAGTCACCAGAAGAAAAGAAATAATAGATTCAAGCAGAAATAAGCCAAACAGAAAAACAATAGGAAGAATCAAGACCAGAAGTTGGTTCTTTGAAAAGATTGAAATTTGAGATTGTTAATTTGAAAAAAATGACAAACCACTGACAAATTTAACAAAGAAAAAGAAAATGCAAATAACATGAATAGGAAATCAAATGGAAGATATCACAACAGAACCTACCAAAATGAAAAGGACAATATCAGGATACTATGCATAACTGTACTCCAACAAAATTGAAAACCTAGAAGAAATGGAAAGATTCCTAGAAACATACTACTTACCTAAACTAACACAGACTGAGATAAAAAATTTGAACATACCTGTTCTGGTTATCTTGTGCCGCTCTGACAAGAATATACCACAAATAGGATGGCCTGATCAAACGAGTTTATTCTTACAATTCGGAGGCTTTAAGTCCAAGTTCAAAGTGCCAGGCTCTAGGGACTGGGTGAAAGCCCCTCAACCTTGGGGTCCAGCTCTGCCTCCTACTCCCAGCCCACTGGAACTAGAGGTGTTCCTTCACTCAGACAGCTCCTGGCTGCTAAGGCTGAAAAGCCCCAAGGTGGACAAGTCAAAAGGCACAGTCCTGATATCACCAAACCACATGGCAGGCTATTTACTTAAGTCCATTTTAAGGCCTAGAGACCATTCCCAAGGCTTCTCTTTATATACAGGAAGCAGACTACATCCCAAAGGCTGCACTCAGCTGCTTGTGGTAGATCCCACCATGGAGTTGATTGCCAGTCTCGTCATGGGGAATAACTACCACTAGCTGCCCAGCCACTCAACCAGGCCCAGCCAAGTTGACACACAAACATAACTACCACAAGACCCATACCAAAAGAATAAAGTGAACAAGTCATTAAAAACTACCAACTACAAAAAGTCCTGCCCCAGATGATTTCACTGGAGAATTTCACTAAACATTCAGAGGAAAGCTGACACCCATCCTAATCAAACTATTCCAGAACATAGAAATTGATGGAAATCCTCCCAAGTTCATTTTATGAAGCAAACATAATCCTGATAACATGTAAAGATACTACTAGAAAGGAAAACTACAGACCAATATCCCTCATGAATACAGATGCAAAAATCTTCAACAAAATCCTAGCTAATAGAATCCAACATTATACTTTTAAAAAATAATACACCATGGCCAAATGGGATTCAAACTAGGTATGTAAGGATGGTTCAACATAAGAAAAACGATCAATGTAATCCATCATATAAATAAAACAAAAGAAAAGAACCTCATGATCATATCAGTCTATGCAGAAAAAGCATTTGATAAAATCCAAGATCCATTACTGACTTCAAAAAAAAAAAAGTCAGCAAAATAGATACAGGAGAAAAACTCCCCAACATAAAAAAGGGCATATATATAAAACCAACAGCTAACATTATTCCCAATGGAAAGAGACTGAACGTATTCCCTTTGTGAATGGGAACAAGACAAGGATGTCCTCTATCACCACTTCTATTCAACATTATATTGGAAGTACTAGCCAGGGCAATAAGGCAAGAAAGAGAAATAAAAGACAACCAAAGTGACAAAGAAGAAGTAAAACTATATTTGAAGATGGCATGATCATACACATAGAAAACCCAGGAGACTCAGTAAGAAAACAATGGGAACTAAATGAAACATTTAGCAAAATGACAGGATACAAGATCAACATACAAAAGTAAGTTGGATTCCTCTGGAATCATCAACAAAGAGATCTCTGAAAAGGAAATAAGGAAAATAATATCATTTACAATATTCTCCGAACTCACTGCCATTGAGTCAGATCCAACTCATAGTGACCCCTCCTTGGGTTTCCGAGGCAGTATTACTGGAAGTAAATTGCCCAACCTTCCTTCCGAGGAGTGGCTGGTGGATTTGAACCACCAGCCTTCTGGTTTGCAGCCAAATGCGTTAGGCATTACACCACCAGAGTTTCTATCATTTACAATAGCTACCAAAAACATATAATACTTAGGAATAAATCTTACCAGGGACACAAAAGACCTATACAAAGAAAACTACAAAACACTACTACAAGAAACTATAGGAGACCTACATAAATGAAAGTACACACCTCCCTCATGAATAGGAAGACAGAACATTATGAAAATGTCAGTACTACCCAAAGTGATCTATAGATTCAATGCAATCCTGATCTAGATTCCATCAACATTCTTGAAGGACATGGAAACACCAGTCACTATTTATGATCACTTTTTATGAAAGGAAAAAGACCTCGGATAAGCACAGCAGTACCAAAGAACAAACTAGGAGGTCCCACAGTCTCTAATCTCAAAATCTACTACCCAGCCATGATACTCACCACAACCTACTATTGGTACAATGACAGACAGTCTAGTGGAACAGAATTGAGAATCCAGAAATAGATTCCTCCATCTATGTACAGCTAATATTTGATAAAGGGCAGAAACCTGTTAAAGGAGGAGGAGATGTCTCTTTAACAAATGGTGTTGGCAAAACCTAAATGCAAAACCTAAAACATAAAGTTCATCGAAGAAAAAATAGGAGCAAACTTAGGGGTCCTAATTTATGATATAAATAGCATATCAGACATAACCTAAAATGCACAAACAGCAGAAGAGAAATGAGATGACTGGGACCTTCTAAAAATTAAATTCTTATGCACATCAAAAGACCTCTCCAAAAATGTAAAAAGAGAACCTACAGATTGGGAAGAAATATTTGGCAATGACATATGCAGCAAGGGATTTATCTCTAAAATTTATAGAGAACTTCAACACCTCAATATCAAGAAGACCAACAATCCAATTAAAAGTGGGCAGAAAACATGAACAGACACTTCACCAAAGATTTTTAGGCAGCCAAAAACCACATGAAGAAATGCCCATGATCATTAGTGTTTTGGTTACCTCTTGTTGTTATGTCTGTCGAGTCGCACCCGACTCATAGTGACCCCTCCTTGGGTTTTCAAGGCAGTATCACTACGGAAGTAGATTGCCCCATCTTCCTTCTGAGTTGGTTACCTCTAGTGCCTCTCTAATAGAAATATCCACAAGTGGGATGATTTGAACAAACAGGAATTTATTCTCTGACAATTTTGGAGGCTAGAAGCCTGCGTTAAAAGTGCCAGGCTCTTGGGTCTGGTTAAAAAAAAAACCCTCAACTTTGGGCTTCAGCTCTGCCTCCTGCTCTCAGTCCACTGAAGCTGGAGGCTTTTCTTCACTCAGGCAGCTGCTGGCTGCTGAGGCTGACAAACCCAACATCAACAAGTAAAAAGGCACAATCCCAATATTACCAAACAACACAGCAGGCCCCTAATTCAAGTCCAAAAATGCTGAACAATGACTCAGCTACATGCAGGGTTCAAGTGTGCCAGAAAGCTAGAGACCTTCCTCAAAGCTGCTTCTTATATACTGGAAGCAGACCACATCCCTAAGCAGCTACTCAGCTGCTCCAGTAGATTTTACCATGGAATTGATTAACAATCTCACTATTGGGAATAACTACATCAAGCTGCCCAGCCACTCAACCAGGCCCAGCCAAGCTGACTCACAACCTTAACTAATTAGCCATTCCAAGAAAAAAACAAACCCACTACCATTGAGTTGATTCTGACTCATAGCAACCCCCATTGGGTTTCTGAGGATTAAATCTTTATGGAAGTAGATTGCCCAGTCTTGTTTCCACAGACTGACTGTTGGATTTGAACCACCAACTTTCTCGCTAGCAGTCAGATGTCTTAGACACTATGCTACCAGAGCTCCTTCAATTAGCCAGCCAGTTGTTGTTGTTGCTGTTATGTGCCATCGAGTCAGACCCGACTCATAGCGACCCCTCCTTGGGTTGCTGAGGCGGTATCACTACAAAGTAGATTGCCCAATCTTCCTTCCGAGGAGTGGCTGGTGGGTTTGAACCACCAGCCTTCTGGTTAGCAGTCAAGTGCCTTAGGCACTACGCTACCAGAGCTCCTAGCCAGCCAGTAGAGAGATGCAAATCAACACAACAATGCACTATCATCTCACTCCAGCAATAATAGCAACATTCAACAAAACAGAAAATAGCAAATGCTGGCAAGGATGTGGAGAGAGGAACTCTCATACACTGCTGGTGGGACTGTAAAATGGTACAACTGTGGAAAATGGTATGGCGCTTCCTTCAAAAATTGGAAACAGAAATACCATATGATCTAGCAATCTCTCTACTAAGCATATATACTAAAGACGTGAGAACCAGGACACAAATAGATACATGCACACCCATGTTCATCACAGCATTATTTGCAATAGCAAAGAGATAGAAACAATCTAAGTATGAATGAATAACCAATCTATGATACATTCATACAACGGAATACTACGCAACACTAAAGAATAATGACAAATCTGCAAAACACTTCATAACATGTAGCAACCTGGAGGGCATTAAGCTAAGTGAAATAAAGTCAATCACAGAAGGACAAATACTGTGAGTCTACTATTTTAAAAAGTCACGGAAAGGTTTACACACAGAAGGAAACTTTTTATGTTGCTTGTCAGGGATGGGAGGGAAGAGGAGTGAAAATTGTTAGCTAGGTAAAGAGACAGGTACTGATTTGGGTGAAGGGAAAGGCAATATACCCAAAGCAGGTAACCAGCAAAATATCATGAAGGAAAAGGAAGACATAAAGAAGTGTACCAGAGGTATAGACAACAAAGGTAAATACTATTAAATGCACAATACTGCATTATCGGTAACAACAAACATTAATCTTCAGGTAATACATAGGTATACAGGCAAGATGGTCAGGTATGAGTATGCAAAAGGGAATACATCCATGACCATATATAGGTTTGGCAGATAATATTTCTATATACATATTTGTGTGTGCTATAAAAATGTCCATATATATAATAGAGAAAACAGGGGCCAAAGACATGATAACTTCTTAGCCACAACCAAACATATTGAGGAAGTGAGTCACTGGGCCTGCAGGCTAGGGACCATTGTCAATTGCAGGGGACATCAAGCTCAACTGGCATAACACAGTACACGAAAACATTATTCTACGTCCTATACTGGTGAGTAGTGACTGGGGACTTAAAAGCTTGTGAGTGGTCATCTAAGGTGCAACAACTGGTCTCTCCTCATCCAAAGCAAAAAAAAGTGAGGAAAATCAAAGATTATGGAAACAATTAGTCCAAAGTACTAGTGGACCATGAAAACATCAGTGTACACCACCCTGAGACCAGATGGTGCACAGCTACCACTGCCAACCACTTGGAAAAGAATCAAAATAGGAGATCTTTGTTACACTAGGAGGAAAATGTGGAACAAAACTAAAAATCATGGGGAAAAAATAGACCAGACTTACTGTTCTGATAAAGATAGATGAAACCCCCAAGACTAGGCCCCTACTTATCCTTTGTGCCTAGAATTGATCTCACTGCTGTGGCTTAACCTTCAGCCAAATAATAGACAGGCCTAGGAGGTGAATGACTACATCAGGGAAGTACATTCCTTAGAACAATCAGCTTTGGGAGATCAGAAGGGCAGTGTTTGAGTACAAAGGAAGATCAGAAGGCAGGAATGCATAGGAAAGGAAGACACATGAAAAAGGTAACCACAAGAAGGAAGTAGAAAGAGAGCTATTACATTGTGACAATGGCAATCAGTGTCACAAAGCAAAATGTGTATGAACTGTTGAATGGAAAATGAAATGGCTTTGTAATCTTTCATCCAAATCACAATAAAAAGTTTTTTTAAAAAAAGTTTTAATAGCTATCACTGCAAAATGAGGTTGCAAGTATTTGCTTTCTTCTCCTTTATGCATTTCTGGAACTTTTTATACTGGATATTTAATAGAAAATAAAAGAAAGTAAGGGGAAATAAGATGGATGAGGAATGAGGTAGGAGTCCTTGGGTGGAGCAAACAGTTATCGCACTTGTTACTAATCAATAACTTGGTGATTCAAATTTACCTGGACTTGCATCAGAAGAAAGTTCTGGTGGTCTGCTGAAAGAACAGCCATTGAAAACCTTATGGAGCACAGTTCTACTCTGAAACACATAGGGTTGCCATGAGTCAGAGTCAACTCAACAGCAACTGGTTTATATATATTTACTTCCCCCCAAAGGGTGAGGTTAGGCCACAAAATTAAAATCATGCAGTATAGAATATGGCACCCTTGATGGGATAGGTGTTGTTGTTGTTATGTGCCATCGAGTCAGACCTGACTCATAGCGACCCCTCCTTGGGGTTTCCGAGGCAGTATCACTACGGAAGTAGATTGCCCCATCTTCCTTCGAGGAGTGGCTGGTGGGTTTGAACTGCCAGCCTTCTGGTTAGCAGTCAAGTGCCTTAGGCACTATACTACCAGGGATCACAAATTTGCCTCTGAGCTGTGGGACAGCATCATAAAAATGGAAGCACTGTGAAGGGCAAGACTCACATCTGTGATGTAAAAACAAAGCAGCCAGGGTACAATGGAGGAATAGGCAGACAAGCTACACAGACCCTCTTCAA
Source organism: Orycteropus afer afer (assembly GCF_000298275.1). NCBI lineage: Eukaryota > Metazoa > Chordata > Mammalia > Tubulidentata > Orycteropodidae > Orycteropus > Orycteropus afer. The sequence goes on along the minus strand of NW_006921664.1, from coordinate 3,927,321 downwards.
CAAAGAAAAGAGAAACTAATTGACAGAGATACAGAAGATAATCCTGGAGCCCCGAGCTTGAGAGGAACTATACAGAAGAAGTAGATTAGGCACCAACTAGTGGAAAAAACTGAGCTAAAACAGTGAGTACAGAGATAGTCAGAGCAGTGGACTATCAGCTACCCTGATGGGACCAACAGCCTGAATATTTCCAAGTGGTGCTAGGACCTGAGAATTGACCTAAAGATCAGTTCTGGTCACCAAGGGCTGCAGGGATGACTGTGCCGGTGGCCTATGACTAGCAACGGAAACAGAAAGGAAAGAGACAACCTGAGCTGTGGACTTTTGGCAGTCTGGAGGGTACAGCTGTTTTGATTGCTTACAAGTGGTGGCCATTTTGGATATTTAAAGTGACCAAGGATGAATCCATATTGAAAGTTTACAAGTGGCAGCCATTTTGGATTTTAAAGTGACAACATTCTCATTCAGATTCCAGGGACCTAAGAATAGGCTCCATTTGCCAAGGATGGCAGGGACATATGGGAGGCTGACAATAGGAAAAGAGGCAGGTGGTGAGTGTATACGTGCAGCGAATTAGTGAGTAGAGGAACCCAGAACAGTACCCAGCTTACATAGATAACATACAAACAAAACAAAATCATGGGCAAGTCACTCTAACATACAATCACCGATTAAATATAAACACAAAATTGTCACAATGCATTGGAGACAACAGAGCATGACGGTGCACATAAAGAAGCAAGATAAAGCCGGAGAAACAAGGGACCAGGATACAGATCCAAAACACTTCCCTGAGGAAGACACGGCACTGGAACTCCCTGGTAAGGAATTCAGAAGAATTATATTTAGGTATCTTCAATGAATTGAGAGACAGGTCAAGGAAAACACTGACAAAACTGAGGAAAACACAGAGTCAACCCTACAACAATTTTGAAAGACAATACAAGAACAAAATGACAAAATAAATGAAAAATTAGGAATGATACAAAATCTACACATAGAAATCCATAAGATTAATACTAAATTATCAGAAATAAATAACACACTGAATAGGCAAAGGAGTAGAACTGAATAAACAATAGACAGAATTAGTGAGATGGAAGGCAAATACCTCATTACTTCTTGGAAAGGGATCAATCAGGAAAAAGATCAAAACAAAATGAAGAAAACTTAAGGTTCATGTGGATACTATCAAAAGAAATAACCTACATGTAATCAGAATTCCAGAACAGGAAGACACAAATAAAACCACAGAAAAAATTGTTGAAGATTTGTTGGAAGAGAATTTTCCTGGTATGATGAAAGACGAGAATATATCCATTCAAGAAGTCCAATGAACTCCAAATAGGAGAGACCCCAAAAGAAAAACACCAAGACATAGCATCGTCAAACTCACAAAAACCAAAGACAAAGAAAGAATCCTGAAAGCAGCATGGGAATAATGAAAAGTTACCTTCAAGGGGCAAACAATAAGACTAAGCTCAGATTTCTCAGCAGAAACTATGCAGGCAAGAAGACACAGGGATATTATATATAAAACCCTGTAAGAGAAAAATTTCCAACCAAGAATTATGTACCCAGAAAATTGTCCCTCAAATATGATGGTGAAATTAGGACATTTCCAGATAAGCAGAAATTAAGAGAATTTGTTAGAACCAGACCAACCTTACAAGAGATGCTGAAGGGAGTCCTTTGAACAGAAGCAACAACAGCCAACAACAACTGACCATTAACACACATGATGACATAACCCAGAAACCAACCCAGCTATGGAAGTATCCAAAGTAAACAAGCCTACAAGATTAAAAACAGGGAACCAGAGACATCAATTGACAAATGAGTGCAACTACAAACCAAAAACAGGGAAAAAATTGTGTTACAGAACTTCTAAATGGTTGTTGTTGTTATGTGCTGTTGAGTCAGACCCAACTTATAGCAACCCCTCCTTGGGATTCCAAGGTGATATCACTATGTAAGTAGATTCCTTTTGAGGAGTGGCTGATGGGTTTGAACCACCAGCCTTCTGGTTAGCAGTTAAAAGCCTTAAGCACTATGCTACCAGAACTCCCTTCTAAATGGTAGGGAAGTCAAGACAACTACAAGATAGAATAGACTATTCTAAACTTGGGAAGAAAACTATAAATAACAGGGTAAACTCAAAGAAAAATTATAAACCTTCACATCAAAATAAAAAAAAGGACCAGCACAAATATTTAGCAAATACTAAAACAATAGCAATGAAGGAAGTGATAACATGATTCATAAACAAAACAAGCTCAGCACAGAAAATTATTCGGAACAAAGAAATCAACACCACAAAAATGCACATAACAAAAATGACAGCAACAAATTCATACTTGTCGATAATTACATGTCTGGCAAGGGACATATCTCTAAGATTTATGTTGTTGTTATGTGCCGTTGAGTCAGCCTTGACTCATAGCGACTACTTCTTGGGTTTCCAAGGCAATATCACTACAAAAGTAGATTGCCCAATCTTCCTTCCAAGCTAAGATTTATAGAAAACTCCAATGCCTCAACAGCAAAGGAATTAACAATACAATTGAAAAATAGGCAGAAGACATGAATAGACACTTCACCAAGGAAGATAATCAGTTGGCCAGCAAATACATGAAGAGATGCTCACCATCCCTGGCCATCAGAGAGATACAAATCAAAACAATGAGATACTGTCTCACCCCAGCACTGATGGAAAGGTTCAACAAGACAGAAAATAAAAAATGCTGGTGGGGATGTGGAGAGATTGGGAATCTCATACACTTCTGGTGGGACTGTGAAGTGATACAACCACTGTGGAAAGCAATATGGAGATTCCTTAAAAAGCTGGAATCGGAGATAACCATTTGAGCCAGCAATCCCATTGCTAAGTATATATCCTAGAGAGGTGAGAGCCAGGACAGGAACAGATATATGCACACCCATGTTCATTGCAGCACTATTTACAATAGCAAAAAGATGGAGACAACCTAGGTGCCCATCAATGGAAGAGTGGTCAACCAAACTATGGTACATACACAAAATGGAATGCTATGTAACACTAAAGAATAATGTAGAGTCTGCAAAACACCTCACAACATGGATGAACTTGGAGGACATTATGCTGAGTGACATAAATCAATCACAGAAGGACAAATGTAGTATTAGTTTGTTGTTGTGGAAGGTCAAAGAAAGGTTTATATATGGAGGGAAATTTTCTTTGTTAGTAGCCAGGGGTGGGAAAAGAGGGGATCAAACACTGCAAAAAAAAAAAAAAAAAAAGCAGGCATCAAGGAGAGGCAGATTATTCTTTTTCTTATTGTGGTAAAATACATATAACAAAACTTTTGTCACTTCACCCATTTTCACATATACAACTCAGTGGCATTAATTATATTCATCATATTCTGCAATTATCACCATAATCCATTTCCAAATTGTTCCATCATCCTTAAGAGGAACTCAGCATCCCTTAAGTAATAATTCTCCATTTCCCCCTCTTTGTTATCTAGTGCTGCTATAACAGAAACACTGCAAGGAGTGATTTTAACAAACAGAAATTTATGTTCTTAAAGTTTAGGAAGCTAGAAGCCTGAATTCAGGGCACCAGGTGAAGTCTTTTTTTCTCTCTATTGGCTCTAGAGGAAAGTCTTTTTCTCTTTCAGCTTCTGTTTCTTGGTTCTTTGAAAATCCATAGGAGATACCCCATTTTCTATTTTCCCCCATCTGTGCCTTCTTTCTTTCTTGTTTAATCTGCTCTTTATATCTCAAAGATTAATTTAAGACACACCCTACACTAACACTGCCTCATTAACACAACAAAGAAAACCAGGTCCCAAATAGGATTATAGCCACAGATACAGGATTTAGGCTTGATGACACATACTTTTCGAGAACACAATTCAATCCATAACACCCTCCTACCTGGTAGCATAGTGCCTAAGGCACTTGACTGCTAACCAGAAGGCTGGCGGTTCAAACCCACCAGCCACTCCTCGGAAGGAAGGTTGGGCAATCCTACTTCTGTAGTAATACTGCCTCGGAAACCCAAGGAGGGGTCGCTATGTATGAGTCGGGGCTGACTCGACAGCACATAACAACAACAACAACCTGCTCCTGGTAACCACTAATACACTTTGGTCTCTGTATATGGCAGATTATTCTTGACTCTGAGCCCAGAGAGAAATCTCTCCCTTGGGTCCTCAAAGAAGAATGTTGTGTAATTTAATGAAGTATATTCTTAACTCAACTTTGGCTATAAACCAAGCAGCAGTTTTATGTTGCTACTTCTTATGATTGCCTGCAGTATAGCTCCTGACATCCCTCCAAAGAACTCCTTCATTGCAGCAATAGAAAATCAGGTACACGGATTTTTTTATTGACACGTAGGTACCCAAACACCCCAGGTGTGTAGTGCTGCCCCTCCTCATTCAGGTCTTGGCTCACAAGCCATCTTTTTGGAGAGAACTTCCTTTAGCTTATGATCTTCAGTGTTTATCCCTGCTGGCACTTTCTATATTGCTCTGTTTTCTTCCTTACATATTACACTCTGACATTGTTTAATTACATTGTTTGTTTATTTACTTGTATAACCAGTGGGGGTATAAACACAACTCTCCCTTCAGTTATATTTTATTGAATTCCCCTTTACCTGATAGATTTCAAGACGTTTTATGATGCCTTGGTCATATTCCAGAACTTTCCAGTTACTTTTGTTCCTGGAACAGTCACACTTCAATATCAAATAACTTGTTCTGTTTGTTTTTAAAGTCTTAATAGCAATTTTGATTTAGAGTTTGCCTCTTCTTCTCTCCTGAAGGATTGGTGTGGGGTAGAGTGGGATGGAGGACTTAATCTAACTCTGGGACACCTCTATCTTCCTTCTGAAGATTGTTGTTCTCAAGTGGAGGGTAGAGTGGAGGGTAGAGTGGAAAGGCAGCTGTCTCATGACCCAGCCTGAGAGTCAGGAGTCAGTAATGCAAATGTCTTTGGCGTGGGTCCATCTTTAGCTGGCAGCATCTACTGAGAGTTGCCTCAAGCATGTGGAGTGTGTGGTTTTCTTGGGACAATGTTCTGCTTCCCCTTGATTGCCCCTTCAGGGAGGATCTCCTCCTACTGGTGGCTCATGTCTACTTGAGGCCACTAGCAGTACACACTTTCTTCTCAAGGTTGGACACCCATCTTCGTCACCCTGTGGCTCTGATACTTTTTCTTAATCTCTGGGCTCCTTCTCATGTAATATTGAGAACTGCAGGGGTTCTTTTCTAAACTTTCTGAGGGTGAAAGAGGACTATGATAGGATAGGAAGTACCTTATTTTATTCCTCAACTTCCCTACTTCAGATATATTCAGCATAAAGAAGAGAACAAGTCCCTATGATTCAGCACAGTGCTAACCCTCAGTGACATATGACAAGCAAAAAAAAAAAAAAAAAAGGTTTTCCATCCAGTCAATTCTGACTCATGATGACCCCATGTGGGCTACACTAGAACTGTGTTCCATGGGAATTCTTATGGCTGGGGCAATGGTGTAGAATGCTTGGGAAATCTGCCCAGAACTTACTTACACTCAGTCTAGATGTTTGAGGGGTAACACTTGACAAATGGAAGAAGAGAGCCCATGAAGAAATGTGCCCATTCCATCCCCAAATGGACAATTTCAGGCCCATTCTGCACAGTTGCTTTGAAGTTCCCACCAAAGACAACGTGACCATTTCCCCTGTGTATTGGCTTCTCCCACTTCTGCAGTTACTCTCCTGATCCCTTCCTCTCTCTCCCTAGTCTTATTTTCCACACAATCTGCATGCAAGCCCCTGATCAAAATATGCTTTCTGTGGAACACAGGCCAAGTTCCTACCATGCAACATTGCCTTGCTTCCACCCTGGCCCCAGCCCTTGTCCCTTGTAACTCATCAGAGCTAAAGCTCTTTCCTAAGCGGAAGGTGCCCAAGGTCTCCAAGACTATTTTTATCTAGGTCTCAGGAATGAAAAAAAGGAAGTTTTCTCAGGCTCTGCTCTGAGTGCTTAGGGTGTCAGACATTAATCTACTCTTGTATGTTCTTGTCTGAGCCCTCTCTGGCAAGTTTAAGGACCTGGATAATTATAATTAGAGCCAGAGATCTATGTGTCTCTAATAGTGATGTGTCTTGCATGTATTCACTGCCTTCATGTTAGATCCAACTCATAACGACCCTTCCTCGGGTTTGGGAGGCAGTATCTCTACAGAAGTAGATTGGCTAGTCTATCCTTCTGAGGAGTGGCTGGTGGGTTTGAACTACCAGCCTTCCAGTTAGCAGTGAAATGCCTTAGACACTATACCGCCAGAGCTCCCACCTTCCATGTAGTACTGATTAACCAGCATTAAGAAATTTAGTTCTAAAGTGGTTGGCTTCTGAAAAGATACCGCTGAGTCCTACACTCAGAATTTCTGATATAGTAGGGCCAAGAATGTGCATTTTTAACAAGTTCCCAGGTAATGTTGGTGCTGCTAGTCCAGGAACTCCACTTGAGAACCAGTGCTCTAAAGCATTATTTTTCAAAGGAATGATCCATTGAAATCAACTGGTGTGCTTCTCAAAAGTTCAAATTTCTGGATTTTGCCATAGATCAACTAGAAATCTTAATCTCTGGTCGTTTGGTCCAAGATTTTGTACTTTTAACAAGAACTTCAGGCAATTCTTTTGCACAGGAAATTTTGAAGAACATTTATCTAAAGACCACTTCAAACCAGGTAACATACTAAACATTGTTTCAATCTCCTGGTCCAGCTCTTTACAGGCATGTAAAAACTGAGCAATGGAAAAGGAAGATTGAAAGAGACTGAAATATTTGAATTATGGTGTTGGCAAAAAATACTGAATATACATGAACTTCCAGAAGAACAAACAAATCGGTGTTGGAGGAATTCTGGCCAAAATGCTCTTTAGAAATGAGAGTTCACAACATTGTTCTGCAGAGACTTCCAGTGAGATGGAGGACTAGGCAGACAAGTGACACAGACTCTCTTCAACAAAGAAAAGAAAAACCAATTGACAGAGTTACAGAAAATGATCCTGGACCCCTGAGCTTTGAAAGAAACTATACAAAAGTGGATTAGGCACCAACTACTGGAAAAAACTGAACAAAAACAATGAGTACAGAGATGGTTGGAGCTGCGGACTGTCAGCTACTCTGACGGGACCAACAGCCTGAATATTTCCAAGTGATGTTGGGACCTGAGAATTGACCTAAAGACCACCAAGGGCTGCAGGGACAACTGCACTGGTGGCCTATGACCAGGAAGGGAAACAGCAAGGAGCTTTTGACTTTCTGCTGTCTAGAGGGCGCAGCCATTTTGATTGTTTACATGCAGTGGCCATTTTGGATATTTAAAGTGACTGAGGGTGTGGCCATTTTGGATATTTAAAGTGACTAAGGGCACAGCCATTTTGAATCTTTACAAGTGGCAACCAGTTTGGATTTGAAGTGATAGCATTCTCATTTGGATTTCAGGGACCTAAGAATAGGCTCTGTTTGCCAAGGTGGGCAGGGACATACAAGAGGCTGACAACAGGAAAGGAGACAGGTGGTGAGTGTGTAGGTGCTATCAACTAGTGAATAGAGGAGCACAGCACAGTACCCTGCTTGCACAGGTAACATACAAAGAAAACAAAAATTGTGGGCAAGTCACTCCAACATACAATAACCAATTAAATATAAACGCAAAAATGTCACAATGCCTCGGAGACAACAGAGAATCACAATCCACAAAAGAAGCAAGATAAAGCAGGAGAAACAAGGGACCAGTATACAGACCCAAAGCACATCCCTGAGGAAGATGCAGCATTGGAACACCCTGATAAGGAATTCAAAAGAATTATATTTAGGTATCTTCAAAGGATTGAGAGACAGATCAAGAAAAACACAAACAAAAGCCTAGAAGAATTTCACAAGAAAATAGAAGAACAAAATGACAAAATAAATGAAAAATTAGAAATGATTCAAAATTTACAGATAGAAATCACGAAGATTAATACTAAATTGTCAGAAATGGATAACACAATGAAAGGGCAAAAGAGTAGAATTGATGAAATGGAAGTCAGAATTAATGAGATTGAAGACAAATACCTGAATACTTCTTTGGGAAGAAATCAATCAGAAAAAAGATCAAAACAAAATGAAGAAAGCCTAAGGTTCATGTGGGATACCATCAAAAGGAATCCTACATGTCACTGGAATTCCAAAATAGGAAGAGAAAAACAAAAACACTGAGAAAATTATCCAAGATTTATTGGAAGAAAACTTCCCTGATATGATGAAAGGTGAGAATGTAACCATTCAGGAAGTCCAACAAACCCCAAACAGGATAGACCCCAAAAGAAAAATACCAAGACATATCATCATCAAACTCACCAAAACCAAAGACAAAGAAAGAATCATGAGAGTAGCATGGGAAAAAATGAAAAGTTACCTACAAGGGGCAATTAATAAGACTAAGCTCAAAATTCTCAGCAGAAACCATGCAGGTGAGAAGACAATGGGATAGTATATATAAAACACTGAAAGAGAAAAATTTCTAACCAAGAATTATGTACCCAGCAAAATTGTCCCTCAAATATGATGGTGAAATTAGGACATCTCCAGATAAGCAGAAATTAAGGGAATTTGTTAAAACCAGACCAACCTTACAAGAGATGCTAAAGGGAGCCCTTTGGACAGAGAAGCAACAACAGCCAACAACAACTGACCATTAACACACATGATGATAAAATCCAGAAACCAACCCAGCTATGGAAGTATCAAAGTAAATAGCCTATGAGATTGTAAACAGGGAACCAGAGACATCAACTGACAAATGAGGACAATTACACACCAAAAAGAGGGGAAAAAATTGTGTCATTACAGAACTTCTAGATGGTAGGGATGTCAAGACAAGTAAAAGATAGAATGGACTGTTCTAAACTTGGGAAGAAAACTATAAACCACAGGGTAACCTCAAAGAAAAATGATAAACCTTCACATCAAAATAAAAGAGGACCAGTGCAATATTTAGCAAATACTAAAACAATAGCAACAAAGGAAGTGATACCACGATTCATAAACAAAACAAGCTCAGCATAGAAAATTATATGGAACAAAGAAATCAACACCATGAGAAAGCACATAACAAAAATGACAGCAACAAATTCATATTTGCTGATAATTACATATCTGGCAATCTTAGATTATATCTCTAAGATTTATAGAAAACTCCAATGCCTCAACACCAAAGGAATTAACAATCCAATTGAAAAATGGGCAGAAGACATGAATAGACACTTCACCAAGGACAATATTCAGGTGGCCAGCTGAAGAGATGCTCACATCATTGGCCATCAGAGAGATGCAAATCAAAACAACAATGAGATAATGTCTCACTCCACCACTGATGGAAAGGTTCAATGGGACAGAAAATAACAAATTCTGGCAGGGATGTGGAGAGATTAGGACTCTCATACACTGCTGGTGGGACTGTGAAGTGATACAACCACTGTGGAAAGCAATGTGGAGATGCTTTAGAAAGCTTGAATTGGAGATACCATTTGACTCAGGAATCCCATAACTAGGTGTATATTTGAGAGAGGTGAGAACCAGGACAGGAACAGATATATGCACATTCATGTTCATTGCAGCACTATTTACAATAGCAAAAAGATGGAAACAACCTACGTGTCCATCAGCAGAAGAGTGGTTGACCAAACTATGGTACATACACATAATGGAGTGCTATGCAGCACTAAAGAATAATGTAGAATCTGCAAAACACCACATAATATGGATGAACTTGGAGGACATTATGCTGAGTGAAATGTCAATCACAGAAGGACAAGTCTTGTCCTTGACCCTCATTGTCGTGGAGGGTCAAGGAAGGTTTATATATGGAGAGAAACTTTCTATGTTGGTTGCCGGGGGGGGAGGGGAGGCAATGAAAAAAAGAATGCATTGACCCATGTCACTTTAGTTTTCTGTATTTCACTGTACATAAATTATATTTCAATGAAATGCATTAAAAAAATAAAGATTGTTCTGCATCCTCCTTTTGGTGAGCAGCAACTGAGGACTTAAAAGCTTACAAACAATCATCTAAGATACAACAATTGGTTTCTTCTCATCTGTAGCAAACAAGAGTGAAATAAATCAAAGATGCATGGAAACAACTAGTCCAAGGGACTAGTAGACCACAGGAACCTCAGTGTACACCACCCTGAGACCAGAACTAGATGATACCTGGCTACCACCGCCAACCACTCAAAAAGGGATCAAAATGGAGATCCTGGACAGAGCGGGAGGAAAATGTGGAACAAAACTAAAAATCATTAAAATGACCAGATTTACTGGTCTTATAGTGCCTGGTGAAACCCCTGAGAATACAGTCCTTGGTCACCCTTTGGGCCTGGAATTGAACTCACCCACATGACTTAGCTTTCAGCCAAACCACAGAGAGATCTATGAGGTGAACAATTACATCAGATAAGTACACTCCTTAGAGCAATCAATCATAGGAGGTTGGAAAGGCAGCATTTGCGCCAGCAGAAAGCTCAGAGGGCAGGAATGCATAGGAAAGAAGGACACAGGGAAAACTTAAGTATGGGGAGGAAGTGAGAAGAGAGCTGTTACATCGTGGGGACTGCAATCAGTGCAACATATCAAAATGTGCATGAACTACTGAGTGGTAAATGAATTTGCTCTGTAAATTTTCACCCAAATTACAGTAAAAAAATATAAATTTAAAAAAAGACTTAACCTTGCTTAACTTTGGACACATCATCAAAAAGACTAATCACTAAAAAAGGACATAATGTTTGGTAAAGTAGACGATCAGTGAAAATAAGGGACCTTCCATGAGATAGATTGACATAGTGGCTGCAACAAAGGGTTCAATCTTACCAAAAATTATGAAGATGATGCAAGACCAGGCAGTGTTTTGTTCTATTAAACGTAAGATCTCCACGAGTCAGAGCCAACTTGACCACACCTAATAACAACAACAACAACAATCTCTCATGATCAGAGAATAAACCAAAAAAAACCAAACTCGCTGCCATCAAGTTGATTCTGAATCATAGCAACCCCCCATTGGGTTTTGAAGGTGATCTATCTTTATGGAAGCAGACTGTTTCATCTTTCTTCTGCAGAGTGGCAGGTGGGTTTGAACCACTGACCTTTAGTTAGCAGTCAAATGCTTTAACCAGAGTCAAATATCACCAGAGCTTATCAAGGACTAACCCACAGCTGTCAAGTTGGATCCGACTCAAAGCAACCCCTCCTTGGGTTTGCAAGGCAGTATCACTACGGAAGTAGATTGCCCTTCCAAGGAGTGGCTGGTGGGTTTGAACCACCAGCCTTCTGGTTAGCAGTCAAATGCCTTAGGCACTATGTCACCAGAGCTCCTTTACAAAAAGTAGGCATTCAAGTAAAGTAAAACCAATGGAGTAGAAGTCAGATGTTCTTAATGCTATATTTTCTTGCTTTTAACTTACAAAATATCTATGAAATTATTCTGCCTTTCTTTCTTTGTAGGGATCAAGAGGGTACTCCAGCTCAGAGGCCTTTTGAACTTAGTGGATTGGCAGGCCACTAGTCTCTCTTAGCTTCTCTGGGCAGTAACTAACCATCTAAGGGATGTGTTGGGCCTTAGCCTTAATTCCCAGGGTGCTGAGGCTAGCCCATAGAATGCTATACCAGAAACACAGGCCCCACCTCTATCTTGTTCTTACTCTGTTCCTGGATAGACATGCCTAAGAAACAGTAAAACAAGTGCATAAAGAGCCACTGCTTCTAGTTGCAAGAGTGGTATCAATACCCTGACTTTCTACTCTCTGTTATCAGCCCAGCCTAAGCAATGCCAGTATTCTCTGTTCCCAAGGAGTGCAAATCTGCCAGCCCTTCTCACATTACCTGCGAAGGGCTTTCAACGGTGGCTGTCAGTTCCTAAGGATGGCTTTATAATGTTCTGATACTTAAATTAAAGTAAGGGTAAATGATCCTCTGAAAAATTAAGTTATTTGTTTATACATTCAATAAGCCTTTATTGAAGGTCTGAGGTTTCAGTTATTGTGCTAAAATCTAAAGAGTCCACCATTAATAAGATAGTTTGATCAAGTCTTGAGCTTGAACGTAACTTTTCTCACCTATGAAGGCAATCTAGAGCAAGTCCTATAATCTCTGATTTTCAACATTCTTAGTACCACACAAAGGTGAAACATTTTTCATCATCATCTGCATAATCGTAAATGCTTATGCCAAAATGGTCCAAAGGGGATCTTCATTCTCAAATGTAAGTTTGCAGAGATCATTGTAAAATTCATAAAGATAGATAAAACATATTATGAAATACTGGTTAAAAAAAAAAAATCTTTTGGGAAGCTGCACCTCATTTCAGAACAACTTTTCATTTATTATTTTTTTTTCTTTCTCTATAGCATATTCTATCCACATATGAGTTTCCACTTCTCCTAGGACAGAGATGAAGAAAGGAATAAATAAGTCAAAAGAATCAAATTCTTTCTTTTTCTTCTTTAAGAGTAAAGGTGAGAATACCATGTGTAGAAATGAGACTTTTTCATGTTCATGATCAAGGTGGTTGGTCTGGTGTTTTGAGAACAATAAAATAGTTATACAGCAACCTGGAGAGTGCATAAGATATAAATGATGACTGGGATTAAAAAGCAGTGTGCCTAAAGATTCATTTCAAATACAGCACATTGTACATTTCCATATAATAAACTTTCCTGCTAAAATTTCAAAGAGACACCACCAGGTTCATTTCCACATCTAGGGGGAAAACAGTAAATGAAAGTATCCTTTGGTATATATCAACTCTTTAGCTGCTATAAAAAGAAAAAACAAAGTCACTGCCATGAAGTCAATTCTAACTCACAGAGATCCCCATTGTGTTTCTAGGCTGTAAATCTTTATGGAAGCAGACTCCCCCATCTTTCTTCCACAGAGTGGCTGGTGGGTTCGAACCACCAACCTTTATGGTTAGCAGTTAAATACTTCAACCACTACACCACCAGAGTTCCTTTGACTGCTATAGGAAGGGCAAATGAAAATCCATCTGAATAATGTCTTTTGAAGTAGCATTAGCTTCAGAAATTACTCCCTGCTTTGTCTGTTATTTCTGAAAAGATATATGTGATTACAAAATATATTATTTGATTCATTGATTTCACCATTGGATTTCTACTAGGAATCAGAGTTTAGAGGTCATATCAAGTAATTCCAAAGTAAGAAGGCAGTAGAAATTGAATTTCTATTAAGGTCAACAGTTGAGAGCTAAGAAAATCCTCCTAAGATCTAAGAATTAGAAGTCACCTCTGAGAGTTAGATTTAGGGATTTTGTCAGTTGCTAAAAACATCAGCCTAATCAATCACTTGTAAATGAGTGAGTGAAGAATTTTCTACAAATATTCATTCTGGATCTCTTGGTGAAGTTGGGCTATATTAGCATGTTAAATAAAGTTTAGACAAAAATGTCAAAAGGAAGATTCATGAAGGGGACCAGTACTGCACTTAGAAAGGGCGTGGCAGATATGTAATGTGCCCACAATGTGAACACGATGCATCTAGCCTATGACAGCCAGGGGCAGAGAATCTTAGCCAGAGAGTTTAAATTTTCCAGACCCGTTGGCTTGTTTATCCACATCCTGACCCACAAGTTCCTCATGAAGCATTAGGCATTTTATAAGATGATTTGAATTCCTTTGCTTTGACTGCACGCTCATATGCCATGTGCCTTGTTTGTGAGAAGAGAAAGTGTTGCTTATGTGGTTTTCTAACCCACCAGCCACTCCTCGGAAGGAAGGTTGGGCAATCCTACTTCTGTAGTGATACTGCCTCGGAAACCCAAGGAGGGGTCGCTATGAGTCGGGGCCGACTCGACGGCACATAACAACAACAACAACAACATGAGGTTTTCTGGTCCCGATGACAGTTTTTCTTTTAATTGACAATGCATAAGTAGGAAATCTGAGCATTTTGGTTAGCCTGCATCAGTCCCTTGGCACCTAGGCAAGCCTATGCATTAGCCAAAATAAGTTTCTAGGCCCTTGGGAGAAGAATGAGATCTTGGAATATGGTAACCCAATTTAGATGGTATACCCCTTTCCCCACCAAAAAAAAAACACTCACTCACATGGAGTTGATTCTGACTTATAGCAACCCTATAGGACAGAGCAGAACTGCCCCATAGGGTTTACAAGGCTATCCATGGAAGCAGACTGTCTCATCTTCCTCCGATGGAGCATCTGGTGAGTTAGGTTTGAAACACAAATCTTTTGGGTAGCAGCCAAATGCGTTAACCACTGCAACATATGTTGTTATTGTTGTTATGTGCCGTCGAGTCGGACCGGACAGGTCTGAATTTGTTCATGCAAAAAAGTCACATTACTTCATTTTTTAAAAAAATAAAATTAAGTTTGGTTTCATGGATCATTTGCTCTGGAAGTCAAACTTCATGCTGTGAGGTAACTTGAGCTCCCCAGGGGAGAATTCTATATTAGAGGAACTGAAGTTTCCCATCAACAGCCATCACTGATTTGCTAGCCATTGAGTGAGCCACCGTGAATGTGGATGCTCCCAGTCAAACTTGCAGATGGGTATATCCCAACTGACATATTGAGTGCCACCTCATGAGAAATAACAAACCATAAGCAACTCCCAAATTCCTCACCCATAGAAACCAAGAAAACTGAGGACCAGAGAAGTTATAGTTCTTACCTAAGTTGACTCATCTAAGGACAACCAAGTTTCTTCCAGAAGGACAAAGGCAAGGAAACACTTGTAGGTGAAGGGAAATGGATTCTCCCACCCTGGCACAAACAGAATAAGGGCCTTCCATTAGGAGATGGATCATGTTTCAAATCACATTCTTACTTTGGGCCAAAAACATGGAAAACTGGATTAGTTCAGTACCTATTTAAATATGTTGTTGTTCTTAGGTGCCATCAGGTCGTTTCTGACTCATAGCGACCCTATGCACAGCAGAACGAAACACCGCCCAATCCCACACCAGCTCCATGGTCCTTGCTTTACTTGAGTCCATCGTCGCAGCCACCGTGTCAATCCATCTCATTGAAGGACTTTCCCTTTCATCGACCCTCCACCTTACCAAGCATGATATCCTTCTCCAGGGAATGGTCCCTTCTGACAACATGACCAAAGTAGGTGAGACGAAGTCTGGCCATTCTCGCTTCCAAGGAGCATTCCAGCTGCACTTCCTTCAGGACATATCTGTTAGTTCTTTTAGCAGTCCATGGTACTTTCAGCATTCTTCTCCTGCACCACAACTCAAAAGCATCAATTCTTCTTCGTTGTTCCTTATTCATTACCCAGCTCTCACATGCATATGAGGCGATTGAAAATATCATGGCTTGTGTCAGGTGCACCTTAATCCTCAAGGAGATATCTTTGCTTTTCAGCACTTGAAAGAGGTCCTTTGCAGCCAGCTTGCCCAGTGCTATATGTTGTCTAATGTCCTGACTGCTGCTTCCATTGGCGTTGACTGGAAAACCAAGCAATCAATTTAAATATGGCAAGATTTAAAATATAATATAAGGGAAAAAATTAAATCCAGCTCAGAGTTGCCTCTTACCAGGTGGGAAATAAAATCAAAGTTTTGCCTCAAGAGAGCCCTTTGTCTATCATGCAGTGATGCCCAGAAATTGGGGACAGGCCCTGTGTTTTTCAATCCATCATGGTAGCTGCTGAAAAATTCAAACCTAAACTCCTATTTACTCTGGGCCGCTTTCCCTCTGACTTTCAAGGCCCCAGAGTCTAGTCTTAGGACCTCATGTCAATATTAGATGCTGCATGGGAATGGACTTAAATCCCGTTTTCTTTCTTTCTTCCACTATATCCCTCCAATCCCTTCCTCAAGTCTATGTCCTGCCCTCCCCACCACTGGGAGTTTATATTTAAAAAAAAAAGAAAAAGAAAGAAAAGAAGAAGTACTGCACATCTACAACTGCATAGAAACTTCTGTTTTCCTAAGAAGCATAAAAGCTAATAATGATCCCCAGAGTCAAGGGAGTTAGACTCAGAGAACAAAGTGTTAATTCCTTTTCTAGTTGCTAACTAACAGCTGTTAACTGTTAACTCCTTCAAAGAGCACTAGAAAAACGTGTTGATTTATTATTAAATCTTATTCAATTTAATGTGGTAAGAGAGAATATACTACCTTGGCAGAGTCTTATAAGGGGAAATTCAAGGGAAGATATTCATAGGGCTTTAGGGCCTCACATGGTTTTAAGATATGTATTGCAAGACTAGGATTTGTGGGCACAGCAAATGAAGGTCTTGAAGCAAGCCTTGATGAATAAGCCATTAGATTTGATAGTTAAGCTATTTTAGTCGGTTGACAATATTATCTTTTGGGAGTAGTATTTCATACAGCAAATAGTTAATTTAACACAGGAAAGTACCCTGGTCCCAGAATTTTTTACTGGAAGGGGGCAGTTTCAGTGTAGTCTGTTGCCTTTCCCTGTGGCCCATGAATGAATTTCGTGCTGAGGACCAGATGTATGGGCTTGGCTGAGAGTGTGGGCTGACTCATCTTGATCCAAAACACATACCATAGCAGCTGGTGCACTATCATCACATCCCTCCCCTCTTGCCTTACACAAATAATAACATTCCCAGGAAGTTCTCAGCTAAACGTGTGCATTATACAGCACCTGGTCAACTCTACTGCTATATCTGTTCTTGGTGAGGAGGGAATGAGGTCCTTCTCCTGCAGCACAAAAGGGGTACATGAAGATCATCTTCCTGCGTAGGCTGCTGCCATGGGGGACTGACAGCCACTATGGAAGAGACCTCTGTCTCTTTTCTATGTGAGAAAAACATTGCTCCATACACTACTTGTGTGTGAGTCATGCTTTTGTTGGTGAACCCGACCTACGGAGTGGCTTACTTTTCTCCGTGTGAAAGGGCTTCTCTCCTGAAGGTTGTTAACAGTTGTCACCTTGCTCAAAACATTGAGACAGAGACTTATGTTGGTTTCAATTCTCATGATACTGAGAACATAACCAAAACTGATATTTCAGTAAATTTTTTGCCCTGAACTATTGGGAACATCATTCCCATTCCATGTAGTCTTTCCTTTGATGACACTGCTACTATTTCCAGCTTCAAATTTCTATGTACACATTTCTACAAAATGAACTTGCTCGAGCTCTTTACACAATGAATCAATAAAAACTGTCTCAATGATTCTCTAAAATAGTATATCAAGTAGTAGTTATGAACCAGGAGCCAGACACACTCAAATTTGAAATATTTAACTTCTCTCTGCCTTGATTTTATTGCTTAGGGATACTAATATGATGGTTATTGTGAGGATTGAATAGATAATGCATATAGTAGTGGTAGTTAAGGTGTGTCAATTTGGCTAGGTTGCGGTTTTGAGTGGCTTAGCAACTGGATGCAGTTATTCCCCGTGATGAGACTGTAACCACCTCCATAATGGAATCTGCTGTGAGCACTTAATTAGCTGAAGGAGAGTTGCCTTCGGGCTACAGCCTGCTTTCAGTATGTATGGAGAAGCTTTGAGAAAGGTCTCTAGCTTTTTGGCACAACTGGATCTTGCATTTGGCCAAGTCTTCCTATCTAGTTCCTGGACTTGACCCTGCTGTGTTGCTTGCCAATCTTGGTATGGTTCCTGGACTTGAACCAGTGGCTGGCTGTGTTGCCTACCAATCTTGGGATTGTGCCATTTTACCTGCAGACCTTGAGTTCATCAGCCTCAGCAACCAGCAGCTGCCTGAGTTAGGAGACACCTGTAGTGCAAGTGGGCCTGGAACAAGAGGCAGAGCTGAAGCCCAAAGTCAAGGAGCTTTCACCAAGCCCCTAGAGGTGGCACTCCAATTTCAGACTTCTAGCTTCCTAAACTGTAAGAATAAATTCCTGTTTGTTAAAGCCATCCATTTGTGGTGTTTCTGTCATAGCAGCACTAGAGAACCCAGACAGTTGGGTATAATTTTAGGGTAGAGTTTAAGCTAATGTATTTTTTACCTTAGAAATTTTTAGTTGCAAGTCATCTCTATAACTCAGAGATAAAGAGCAATGTCAGGAAGAGTCAGAGCCTCTTTCACATTGAAGCAAGGATGTTGTTTCCACTATGATAGCTTAGATGTAAGGCTTGCTGCCCTATGGTAGAAGGAGGAAGTGACATGGATGAAAAGGGGAAAGCCTATACTTTCTAGAATAAGAGATGGTAGAGAAGGAGGTGGGTCAGAGGAGAGCAAGAAGATTGATACAGGTTCTCATTTATCTTCCTCTCTTTTTTATCTTCCTCTCTTTTGGAGTCTTTTAGGGTTTTAAAAACATTCCTGTGAGAATAGGAGAGTTCAAGAACTCCAAGACTAGTGTCTATCTCCTTGCATGTACTAAGGGCAAGGGATCTAGGTGAGTTGTAGATGGGGTTCTAAAATGGTGTGGAATGATGGGCCATAGCAGCAGTTGTTGTTGTTGTTGTTATTTGCCGTCAAGTCGGCCCCGACTCATAGCGTAGGAGGGGGCTAAGTTCATAACCCTGAAAACCAAACCAACCAAACTCACTGCCATTGAGTCAGTTATGACTCATAGTGACTCCCATTGGGTTTCCAAGACTATAAATCTTTATAGAAGTAGATTGCCCCATCTTCCTTCTGCAGAGCAGCTGGTTAGCAGCCAAATGACTTATCCACTGTGCCAACAGAGTTCCTTTCGTGGAGCCTGAAGAGAACATTAATTACAGATTATGTTTTCAGAGCTGTTCTAGGCCCTAGGTACACAGTGATGAACAAGATGGATAATATCTCACTTTTTATGAAGTCTGATGATCTAGGAGAGGAAATCATCAATAAATAAGCAAACATAAATAAGTACATAAGATATTCTCAGACAGAAAGAAACCCAATGATGAAAAATAAAACAATAGATTATGAGGATCTGTAACTGGAAGTCGGAAACATTAGATTAGGTGGACAAACAATACCTTCCAGAGGTGAAAGCTTTTGAACTGAGAAACTACTGATGAGAAGAGGCAGCCATGTGAAGATCTGTAGCAAGAGGTTTCCAGGCAGAGAGACTGAAAATTATCAGACAGGAAAGAGATGGGTTTGTCTGAAGAGCAGAAAGGTTCCAGAATGGTTGGAGAATGATGAGCAAAAATGTAACCATGGAGGTCCCTAATACATCCAAGCTTTTGACCTATTGACTACACATTTGAGGGGTCCCATTACTTCTTTGGTTTCAATCATTTTCTATAACAATTCACATACCTTAGAAAAGAACTATACTTATAATTACTCTTTTATTAAAAAAGATACAAATCAAGACTAGCATAGAGAAGAGATGCATAGAGAAGGTCCTGATGTATAGTTTCCATGTCCCAAAAATGTGTTACCCTCCTGTGCATTCATGTCTTTCCCCAACCAAGAAGCTCAATTGGGCTTTAATGTTTAGAGATTTTATTGGAGCTTCATTACATAGGCAAAATTGATTGAATCATTGAGCAGGTGGTTGAACTCAATCTCCATCTTCTTAATCCTCCTTGGAGATTGTATTTATATTACCTAGTGTCACCTGATGTGTCTTTTTCAGGCTTGACAAGCCCACACCCAATAGCCACTTCATTAACATAAACTTTCAAGTTGATTTGGAGCTCCTCCATGAATAACAAAGACTACCAATCCCTGGGGAAATCCCAAGGATTTAGAGACTACCTCCTAGGAACCAGGGACAAAGACCAAATTCTTTGAGTATAGTTAATAGAACACCCCACAGGTTCCAAGACGGCTCACTCACATAGATGGCAAGTTGTTAGCTCACTCACATGGCTGGCAAGGTTTTGCCAGTTGACAGGAGGATTTAGTTTCTTGATCCATGTATCTCTCCATAGGACTTGGGTGTTCTTACAACAAGGCAGCTGGCTTTCCCTAGAGTGAGCCATCCAAGAAAACACGGATCAGAGTGATAATGCCTTTTAAGTCTTGGCTGAGAACTCATGCACCATCATTTCCTCTGATAAATGTGGGTGGGAACTACACAAGGCTAGAGGTACCAGAAGGTAAGGCTTGTTGGGAATCATCTTAAAGATTAAGTCCCAAAGTCCCATAGAACAAAGAAGTCTGCACTGTTACTTTAGTATGTCTGATGGACATTCATGTGGTGAAAAACCTGTTTATAATTATCTGAGGCCAGAATTAAACTCTGTTTTATGTGTAAACACAAAGTAGTATTTGTACTATCTAATAATACACTGAATTTTCTAGGAATGCAACCACTATGTAAATATGAGGCAAGACTGAACTTGTTTTGTTCACAACTCTACTAAAAGTTTTTCATCTTTCATGTCACCAACAACTACGCCATTCAAGATAGTTGGACAAACACAACACCTGGATCAATCTGCATTAACGATCTTTGTGTTTGTGATGATTCTCTGTTTAAATGCAGACATTTAACCTTGCATTAACCAGTATTGAACATTTACATATAAAAATGCACATGATTTTACTATAAATAACTTTATTCTAATGCCTTCTTTCTCATTTATAAACTGAAGCCTGGAGAGACTGAAAATGGCCGGAGGTCTCATAGTTTATTAGTGAAAGAACCAGGAGGAAAACCCAGGCCTCAATCTCAGCCTAGCACAAATTCTATTGCATTAAGTTGCAGTTACCAATTTACTGATTATTTTCTATGTTGTGAACATTAGCCTTAGATTAGCTGTTGGCCACATGGTCCCAGACAACTCATTCTTTAAACTACCTCTTCCTCACCCATACAAATAAAACAATATAAATCTATCTTATGAATTACATATTATTGCAAATCAAAATATATTAAACTTGAAGAGTTGATTATGTATCTACCAATATACCCCACTGGTACTTTTTCAAGTTCAGAGATTTTGATTTGTTTTGCAAAACTTTTATGTTAATCATTGTGATTTTAATATGCAGAACAACATTTTACCACAAATAGCATAAATCACACATGCAGAGTTTAATTTCTTTTCATAAATCTTCTGAATGAAATTCTTATTTTTTAACAAAAGGAAATTTAAACATTAGAAATGCATTTTCTGAATGAGGAAGTCAGGATGATGTTTTCATTACAGATATTATCTTAATATCTGCAATTAAGATAAAATAATAATTTAATTAGATAAAATAATATTACAATCCTATGAAAAACAAAATTTAGGCTGAGAAGCCATCATAGGAGATAACTTTTTCAATAGATAAGACCCAATAAACAAATGAGATTTAAATATAGGTTATGTGTTATTTTATGTTGAAATGTTGTCAAATGAAAATTCAAATTTGTGTTTCCCAGGTAAATTGCTTGATTATGACAATGATTGGATTCTTAGCCATGGAAAAAAATGGATTTAAAAGGGAGCCCAAATCCAGGATCAACATCCTACTACCATAAGACTTATATTATGGATCAGCAAAGTTTATTTTTTAACCTCTGACTTTTTCATTTGATAGAGCTATGGTTTAGTAGATTTTAGAGATAAGTTTCAAAAAAAAATAGTCAATAAATCTAACACACACAAATATATTTCTGAATACCAGCAATGTTACAGGTTTTTAACAGAGCTAGAGAGAAATTAAATGCAAATTTAAACTCAGATTTTTCTGGTGCCAGAGTTACATATTTTCACCACACTCCATTGCCTTTTCATGCTCATCTGAAGATGACTAAGACCAGGTCTTATTTTCACTCCTTCATGGTCATGTGGTAGAGAAACATACATTCTTTCCCTGGAGTTGGGCATAAACTAGTTGAGGATTGTAGATTAGCATATTTTTGCATATAATGCACCCATGGAAATAAAGCGCACATGCATATAACACGCAGCACAGGTAAGAAACTAATACATGAGGAGGTTGTGAGATTTGCAAAAAAACATATAATGTGTGTGTGCCTAACAGCACAGTGGTTCTCAAACTGGATTTGCAAGATGATGCAAATGAAAATGGTGGTGCAATGATCTCTAAAAATTCTCTCCTCCATGAAAACAATGAGAAAACTGGCACAAATTTTTAGAAGTAACAGAACTTTGGAAATTAACAAAAGCAGTCTGGGGAGTGTTTATTCAAGAATAATAGCTGAATCATGATCAAGAACAATGAGCTTTGTGGCATTTTAATGTGTCCTATACCCATTCTCCACTCTCCAGCTCCAGAGTAGCCGTGAAAAATAACAGCCTGCATTCTTGGTAGGAATTTGCAACCTGGAGGCACAGACCAAGAAAAATAGAGCAAGAGTTCTCCTAAAGCCTCATTCCTAAAGAATTATCATTTTTTTGACCTGTCTAGTGCTTCCCTGGAAGATTCCATGTGCAACACTGTCAGTATTAAACTGACTCAAAGATCACTTAGGCAATAACCCTTTTCTTCCCGGCGGGGAGATTTGTTTAAAACAACTGCTGGCAAGTATTTAACTTCACAGCTGCCTGAGGGGTAGATAACAGTTGGAGGAAATAATAGACTAATCAAAAACTTAAAAGAAAAAACTGTGGAATAAGAAGTTCATAAGCTCTGACATATTTCTGGGAACCCGTAAGGTCATGCATCTGAACAGAGCTGTGTATATGACTAGGGTTCTACGCATGCTCAGAAAAGATCCAAATGCTCCCCTTTGGCTGACCTTGAGGGGTCTGCATAGCAGGAAATGAAGGTGAAGGTACAATTTTAAACTACTTGGCTGAGGTTTGAAGGCATGTTCCAACATGCACAGAGTCTCATGACAAGGATGGGAGAGTTACTGGTTGCAGGGATTTAAGGAAGTATCTGTCCAATCATTAGCTGACCACTAAGGTAACTGAAAGGAGCCCTGGTGGCACAGTGATTAAGCATTTGGCTAACTGAAAGATCCATGGTTCAAAGTCACCAGCTGCTCTGTAGAAAGACAGGGCAGTCTGATTCTATAAAGATTTACAGCTTTGGAAGCCCTAAGGAGCAGTTCTACTCTGTCCTAGGGGGTCACTATGAGTTGTAATTGACTGCACCACAACAGTCACAAGAGCTTTTTTTTTTTTTTTTCTTAAGGTAACCAATCAGAGACTTCACTGGCCTCACACAACAAATACACATTTTATAGAATTGGTTCTAAAAATTGTAACCATATGAACAACAGTAAGTATTATAAGCATCAACAACAACAGACTCTGGGGAGAGGGCACAATCTGATTTTTGGGGTTGCCACATTGTATTATTTAAAATATCCAGTTTGCAACAAAAAATTATGTGTCATGCCAAGAAATAAGAAAGTATGGCCCATACACAGAAAAGAAAAGTAAATAAATAAATAAACAAACCAATCAAAGGAAATTGAACTTATTAGACAAAGACTTTGAATAAACTGCTTTTAAATATGTTTAGAGAATTAAAGAATATATGATAATGATACCTCACCAAATAGAGAACATCAATAAGAGATACAATTTATTGAAAAAAGAACCAAACAGAAATTCTGTAGTTGAAAAGTATAAAAGCTGAAATTAATAACAATAATAATAATAATAATAAAAACACTAAAAGAGCTCCACAGCAGATCTGAACAGGCAGAAGAAAGAATCAGCAAATCTGAAGATAGAACAATTGAGATTAATTTGTGGAACTTAAAGAAAAAAAAGAAAGAAAAATGAACAGAGCCTAGAGCTCTGTTGGGTATCATGTAATATACCAACATCTGCCTAATGAGAGTCCCAGAAAAAGAAGAAATGAGCAGAAAGAGGCAGGAAAAAATATTTGAAGAAATAATGACAGAAAACAATGTATACATTAAGGAAGCATACTCCAAATAGACTAATCTCAAAGAGACCCACATTTATACACATCAAAAAAAATTCTCAATAATTGTGGGGATTGCAGTCACTGTCATGAAACAAAATGTGTATGAACTGCTGTATGGAAAGCGAATGTGCATTGTAAACTTTCACCCAAATCACAATAAAATTTTTTTTAAAAAATTCTCAATAAGACTAATAGTTGATTTCTTATCTGTAGAATGAATAAAAGAAGTGATCCAACTACATGAGGTCTTCAAGAGATCCACATTAGCTTTCGAGATACAAATAGGTTGAATGTAAAAGAATCGAAAAAATGTCCTGGCAAACAGTAACCAAAAAAGTACTGGAGTTGCTATACTAATATTAGACAAAATATATTTTAAAACAAATTGTGTTACTAGACAAAAAGTCGGTTGATCTATCAAGAAGATATAACACTTGTAAATAGATATGCATCTAACACTAGACCCTCAAACTCGGTTTGCAAAGACTTTACAGTGTGTAAATGTTGAAAATTTTTACAATTTTGAATATTCCTTTGGATAATAATCTAAAAAGTCTGTCACTCTGAAGACAAAACTTAAGTTCTGCCATAATAAGTCATAGTAGTAAGTTGATATGTGGGTAAGGATTAGGGTTGGCTACAAGGAACGAAGACTCAAAGTAACAGTAATTTAAACAAGATGGATTTTTTTTCCCCCCAGTAAAAGGCCAGAGATAAAGCCAATGCCTGGAAAGATAGTTCTGCATCCATAAAATGATCAGGGAACCAGGTTTCTGCATGATCACTACTCTTACCGCTCCTAAATGTGATCTTCATCCTTGTAGTTCAAGATAGCAGCATCTGTGTTCCAGGCAAACGCTGGATGAAGGAACATATAAAGAAAAGAATGTAAGACAGCTATCTCTGGTTGTTGGCTTTAATTTACTTTTTTTGCAACTTTCTAAATGACATTTTCACACATAAAGACTGAAAAAAATACAAGAAGAACCCACATACTTTCCACCTAACACCAACAGTTAACACTCCACTATTTCTCCTCAGAAAATTGAAGAATTTGAAAATAAATTGTAGACACAATATCTGAATCTTTTTTGCATCTTTGAAAAATAACCTTGTCTATACTCAAAATTTAATAATCACAGCAAAGAAAATTAACCATTCTATAAAGTCATCTGCTATCCAGTTCATATTCAAATTTTCCCAGTTCAATCAGAGTTCACAAACTACATTTGCTTATTATGTCTCTTTAATCTCTTATAATCTGTAACAGTCTCCTCAATTTTCTAAAAGACATTAACTTTTTGAAGAATTCAGATCGGTTACCTTGTGTTACGTCCCACCTTCTGGGATTGTCTGCATGTCTCCTCATGGCTGTGTTCATTTGTTCCCGTATCCCTATATTTTCTGCAAATCAGAAGTTAGGCATAGAAAGTTGATGAGGTTCAGGATAAGTTTTGGTAAAAAATTTTGGCAGAATTCTTCATAGTGGCATGGTATGCTTTATAATGACTCACATCAGAAGTCATGTGACATCAGGTTGTACCACTCACTATTAATGATGAGGAAGGAACTTGACCATTTGTTTCAGGTGTCCACCACATCTTCCTATTGCAAAGGTCCATTTTGCATATGTAATTTGTAAGTAATATGTGAAGTGATAATCAGGCCTCTTGTTCCTTTTCTGTTCCTCAAAAATAGGTGACACAAAAGGTAAAGATTCTTACTACTGAGAATTACAAAATAAAAGATATACCTTGTATATTTACTAGCTTTTGTCAGTTGTTGCTTAAGGAAGATTCTCAGAAGATGCCACATGACTTTTCTACTTGTGTTCCAATGATGTGTTGCACAGGAATGCATGGTGCAATGGAGACTTGAGAATGTAATCTTTTATAGAGGAAGAGGAGAACTGATACTGTAGGCAATTTGCAGACTCTTAAATCTCTGTACAGATTCTAGAGGCTGAGGAGAAGGATGTTCTGTTTTAAAAAAGGGTCGAGATATTACTTCAGATTAAGAAATAATGAACTGGAGGAATCATCTGTAGTTAAAGGCTAAATTATGCCACACATATTCTGTGAGTGCTTTAGGAACCCAGAGATGAGAGCCTGCAATTTTTTTCTTTTGTTTATTCAATAATAATTAAATGCTTACTGTTTCAGTTAGTCTAGACTGAGAGTGTTGTTGTTGTTGTTGTTACATGCCGTCAAGTTGTCTCCAACTCATAGCGACCCCTCCTTGGGTTTCCAAAGTAGTATCACTATGGAAGTAGATTGCCCAACCTTCCTTCTGAAGACTGAGAGTAGATGGATGAAAATAAGATTTGACCCCTAAGAGGGTCAAGAACTGGGATTATACCTGTAGATTGCTTTGCGTGGTATTGCCATTTTTACAACATTAAGTCTTCCTATCCATGAGCAGCATAGTGCCTAAAGCACTTGACTACTAACCAGAAGGCTGGCAGTTCAAACCCACCAGCCACTCCTCAGAAGGAAGGTTGGGCAATCTACTTCCATAGTGATACCGCCTGGGAAACCCAAGGAGGGGCTCGCTATGAGTTGGGGCCGACTCGACGGCACATAAGAACAAACAACAACATCCATGAGCATAGTATAGTCTTCATTTATGTAGGTCACTTTCAGTTTGTTGTAGTAGTGTTTTGTTGTTTTCTTTGTATAAGTCATTTACGTCTCTGGTTAGATGTATTCCTAAGTACTTCATCTTTTCAGTGGTTATTGTAAATGGTATTGTTTTCCTAATTTCTTTGTCAGAGCTCTCTTTGTTAGTGTAAAGGAATCTGACTGATTTTTATATGTTGATCTTGTATCCTGCCACTTTCTTGAAACTTTCAATTAGTTTCAGTAATTTTCTTGGATTTTCTTTGGGATTTTGTATATATAGGATCATATCACCTGCAAACAGAGATAATTTTACTTCTTCTTTGCCAATTTGTATGCCTTTTATTTCCCTTTCCTGACTTATTGCTCTTGCTAGGACTTTTAATACAGCATTGAGTAGGAGTGGTGATAAAGGACATCCTTGTCTGGAACCCATTCATAAGGGGAATGCTTTCAGTCTCTGTCCATAGAGAATAATGTTGGTCATTGGTTTTGAATATATGCCTTTAATTATGTCAAGGAATTTCCCTTCTATTGCTATTTTCTTGAGCATTTTTATCAGGAATGGGTGTTGGATTTTGTCAAATCCTTTTCTGCATCAGTTAATATGACCATGTGGTTCTTTTCCTTTGTTTTATTAATGTGGTAGATTACATTGACTGTTTTTCTAATGTTGAATCATCTTTGCATAACTGTTACGAATACCATTTGGCTATGATGTGTTTATTATTTTTTTTATATGTTGTTGGAGTCTTTTAGCTAGGATTTTGTTGAGAAAATCAAAGAGATCTACAAATACAATGCAATTCCAATCCAGATTCCATCATCATTCTTTAAAAAGATGGGAAAGCTAATCACCAACTTTTCTGGAAAGGAAAGGGACCCTGGATAAGTAAACCACTACTAAAGAAGTAGGAGGCCTCACACTCCCTGATCTCAAAACCTACTACATAGTCATGGTAGTTAAAACAGCATAGTACTGGTACAATGACAGGCACATAGGCCAACAGAATTGAAAACTCAGGAGTGAATTCATCCACCTCTGGACAGCTGATCTTTGACAAAGGGCAAAACTCATTAAACGAGGAAGAGATAGTCTCTATGACAAATGGTGCTGGCAAAACTGGATATCCATTTGTAGAAAAATGAAACAGGGCCCATATCTCACTCCATATACAAAAATGAATTCAAGTTGGATCAAAGACCAGAAAATAAGACCTAAAACTATAAAGACCATCAAAGAAAAAATAGGGATAAGCTTAGGATTTCTAATACATGGCATAAATACACTAGTAAACATAACTAAAAATACACAAACATGAGAAGAAAAATAGATGATTAGGGCCTCCTAAAAATTAGTCACTTGCATGCATCAAAAGATTTCACAAAAGAGTGAAAGGAAGAGCCAGAGACTAGGACAAAATTTTTGGCAATGACATATCAGACAAGGTGCTAATCTCTAAAATTTATAGAAAACTTCAAAAACTCAACAATAAAAAGACAAAAAATCCAATTAAAAATGTGCAAAGGACATGGACAGACACTCTACAAAAGAACACATCCAAGCAGGCAAAAAACACTTGAAGAGATGCTCATGATCATTAGTCATTAGAGAGATGGAAATCAAAACAACAGTGAGATACATCTTGTCCCAGCAGTAATAGCAAAGTTCACAAAAACAGCAAATGCTGGTGAGGGCATGGAGAGATTGGTATCCTGAAACACTGCTAATGAGACTATAATATAGTGCAACCACTGTGGAAAATGTTACGGCACTTCTTTAAAAAGCTGGAAATAGAAATAACATATGATCTACAAATCCCACTCCTACCTATGTATCTTAGGGAAATAAGAGCTGTGACACAAACACATTTATGCACACCTATGTTCATCACAGCACTATTTACAACAGCAAAAAAATGAAAGCACCTAAAAGGCCCATCAATGGATGAATGGATAGACAATGGTACATATACACAATGGAATACTATGCAGTGTTAAAGAACAATGATGGATCTGCGAAACATCTCATAACATGGCTGACATAGAGGGCAATGTGCTGAGTGAAATTGGTCAATCAAAAACAGACAAATATTGTATGAGACAACTACTGTAAAAAGTCGAGAAAAGGTTCTCCCACAAAAAGAAATATTCTTTGATGCTTACCAGGAATGTGAGGGGAAGGAAGAATTAACTACTATCTAGACTTAGTAGACGAAAAACAAAACAAAACTTGGTACCAAATTCTGTGTTGGTCTTCCAGTGCCACCCTAACAGACATACAAATGGGTGGTTTTAACAAATGAAGATTTATTCTATTACAGTTTAGAAAGCTAGAACTCTGAGTTCAAAGTGACAGCTCTAGGGGCTGGGTGAAAGCCCCTCATCCTTGGCCTTCAGCTCTGCCTCTTGCTCCTGGCCAACTGAAGCTGGAGGCTTCTCTTAACTCAGATAGCTATTGGCTGCTGATGCCAACAAACCCAAGGTCGACAAGCAAAAAGGCACAGTTCCAAGATTACCAAATAACATGGCAGGCCACTAGTTCAAGTCCAGAGACAGTCCCAGTATCAACAGGAAGCATGGCAAGCTGCGGAATAAAGACTTGGCTACACTCGGGCTTCAAGCATGCCAAAAGCTCAGATAAGACATTTCTCAAAGCTGTCTTCTTATATACTGAAAGCAGACCACATCCCTAAGGCAGCTACTCAGCTGCTCCAGTAGATTCCACCATGAAGTTAATTACCAATCTCACCATTAGGAATTACTATATCCAGCTGCCCAGCCACTCAAAACCAGGCCAGCTAAGTTGACACATAACCGTAATTACCACAAACAACAATCTTTATGGAAGTAGATCAACAGTCCTTTCTTTGGTGGTGCTGTTCATAGGTTTGCACTGCCAACTTTTAGGTTAGTAGCTGAGTACAAACTTCTTGCACCACCCAGGGGCTTAAAACTTGGGATAGATAGTGAGGATTTGGCAAAAAGATATCTTAGATATTCCTTCACAGCTAGAATTGTATTCAGACCAGGTTTTATTGTATAGACGAGGAGTCATAAACTGAATACAGCCTACAGCAATTATAAACATGTTCAGTTTGGCCAGTTCAGTGTTCTAAATATAACTGAATGCACCATCGGCTAGACATCTACTCTTCGATTTGGCCAGAGTGCACAACCCTCTCTATTGTCTTACTCTGACTGCTTAATGTTGATGACACTGGTACATACTTGGGCCCTGAAGATCCTTGTGCTGGCACTCCCTGATATGCAAAAACCCAAATAGCATAACCTAATAGATACAGAGAAGGGTTGGCTGAATCTTCCCATAGCAACTTTCTACCACTTGTCTCCTTTCTTTGCCATTAAGAGAAAAATACTATCCCAAAAGAATGTGATCTTAGGCAGGAGAAGTTCTTGAGCATAAAATAATAATAATAATCAGTGGCTATTCAGGGCAATGACCTTTCTAAGTTATTTGCAAAACCAAAACCAAACTCACTGCTGTGGAGTCAGATCTGACTCATAGTCAACCCCGCCTTGGGTTTCTGAGGCAGTATCACTATGGAAGTAGATTGCAGTGAAATACGTTAGGCACCATGCCACCAGAGCAGGAAACAGAAAAAGGAAGAAGATAGCACTAAGGAACTGAAGGGACAAGGTGGATATAGTAAGTCCAAAAATCAAACCAAACTCACTCCCATGACTTTCTGATGCATAGTGACCCCCATTGGGTTTCCAAAGTTAAATCCAAAGTAAATTTCCAAAGTAAATCTTTACTGAAATAAAGCCACATCTTTCTCCCACAGGCAGCTGGTGGGTTTGAACCACTGACCTTTGTGATTAGCAGTCAAATGCCTTAACCACTGTACCACCAGGGCTCCTTGGATATAAGTCAGCAACCATCAAATCAAGGCAAGCAACTGAGGAATACACAGGCCAAATGTGCACATCTCCTCAGGTGACCCTTAGTGGCGACTGGGCTTTGAGGAGGGCCAAGGATGGGGGAACTTTTCAAGACCAGTAGTAGAAAGGAGGCTAGATATAGGTTTGGCAATTATTTTAACAGCACAAGTTTAGTGAATCATTGAAGTAGACTTTATTTGCTGAATTGTTTCAAGGGCTCTGACATTCAAAACTTTCCCAACACTTTAAACTTTGGTCCAAAGTCATAACGTAGATAGGTATTCCACTATAATTGCAAAATTGAACAAAGAGGTGCCTTAGGAGGGAACTTAGCAGTACTGTAAAGCTCACATTTAATATCACATATTCTGTACTCTCAACTTGCTCTTTTCCTCTTGCTTCTCTAACACACTTTCTGTCCCTTCCTTCCTTAAAGTTTTGTTCAGTGTCTATTATTGTGCTTGCCATTGTGCCAGGTTTTAGACATACAAAAGTAAACCTGCAGAACAGAACTTTCTGGAGCCGTGGAGGCTGAATGAACCTCTGAAACTATTACCCTGATAAAATCTTTAAACCTTAAACCAAAAATCTCTCTTGAGTGTTCTTAAAACCAAACAATGGTCTAGCTTAACTAGTAAAACATGTTTGCTGTGAGCACTATGCTCTTTAAAGAACTATCTAGATGGGATCAAAGTGACCACAGCTACTCAAAAGATTAGATAGGTACCCTAGGGGGCAGTGAGTTTATATTAATGGAAGTTCAGGAACAACTCAGAAAAGGAGGGTGAGAATGGTTGCACAACTCAAAGAATGTAATCAGTGTCACTGAATTGTGTACATGGAAATGGTTGCGTTGGTGTATGTTTTGCCGTGTATATCCTCAACAACAAGAAAATGAATCTGGCATTTGAGAGTGCAGCTTAGTTCAGGGGCAGAGGGAATAGATGCTATAGGAAAGAGACATCAATATTGCATTATACAAAGCTACAAAAAAGAAAGGCATCCACAGAACAGTCATGTCTTTGACCCTGTGAAACATCTTAGGAGACTTCACTGATTGAGTTGGACAATCCAGACTCTGCTGCAACTGGCTGGGGGTGCCACCATGACACCCCCAAGAAATGGAGGCAGGAAGCCATTTAGATAACATATTTGAGGCCTTTGGCCTCATCGATTTAGGAACACTCACTTGAAGCACAGCAACCATCCTAATGAGCACCCCAGTCCTAGCTACTACTTGAGAGCAGTTTTTGAGAAAAAGCTCCCAGTAGCAAACAAAGCCAGTGAAAAGTACAGCTTCAATTTTCCTTTCTAGTTAGTTAGATTGCAGAGATTTCAAACTGTCCCCAAACAATGAAACAGAGTGAAGCATTAACAAGTCTAGATCCTTGTTTTTTCTTATTCAAAGTACCTCTCTGCAGTGTAACAGTGAACTTATTGAGGGCTTCTAGAGTGTGGAAATACTTTCTTTGTTTACTACTCTTGAGGGAAACACAACAGTCTTAATGGAATTTTTCAGTTAGTGCAAAACGATGTATCATGTATTGGGCTTTAGAGCCAGATAAAGTTTGGCTCCAATCTAGCTCCATCTTTTACTATAGACAGGTTTGGAAAGGTTACTTTCTGTCCTGTAATGTAGTAATGAATCTGTGCAAAAGTCCCAATGTTATCTATTCTACAGAGCTGCTCAATGCTTAAACTTTATAATTGTATCCAAAGGGTATTTATAGCACAGTATGTTATCAATTAACACAAATTTCCTCCAGCCCCTATTGCTTAATAAATTATGTTGTTCTTTTTTTAAAAAAAGTTGAATGTTTAATTCTTCTTTTAAAGAGATTAGGCATAATATGTGAATTTGTGATCTATTCACATTGAGTGGAAGAAAAAATTAATCAGTTAAGTCTTGGTGCAACAGTAAGCACTCATCTGCTAACCAAAAGGTTGGCAATTCCAATCCAGTGACTATGCAGAAGAAAGACCTGGCGATCTGTTCTTATAAAGATTACAGCCTAGAAAACTTATCAGGCAGTTCCCTGTCACAGGAGGTGGATATGAGTCAAAATTGACCCTATGGCACTGTGTTAGACTGGGTTCTCTAGAGAAACAAAAACCAGCAAAGAGAGAGAGAGAAATTTATTTTAGGAAAATGGCTCACAAACGTATAGAAGCCGGCAAGTCCAAAGTCCCTGGAGCAAACATCAGGCTGGAGGCTTTTCCTAGCTTCTGCAACTGCAGGGGCCAAGAAGCTCAAGGCTGGCAGGCAGAACACCGGCTGTTGACTCCAATGAATGACGAATCCAAAATCTCCAGGCCGAACAGTGGACTGCTCACTCACAGACAGTTGTAGGCAGCACAACAGATTCCTAATCCACAGAAGATTGTCTCTCTTCCCAGGATGTCCAAGGATGTCCCTGGATATCCTGGAAGCAGGCCACACCCCTAGGGAAACTCCCCTTGAACAGATTGGCCACTCAGAACACAGTAATCCAATCCCATCATGGGAACAACCACACAGAACTGGGGTCCAGCCAAGTTGACACACAGCTCCAACTATCCCAGACACCTAATAACAACAACAAGGTTGCAAAGCTAATCCATGGAGTGTATCAAAAAGCAAACAGCAACAAAAATAAACCAGTTGACATCATGCATTCTGGCTCACAGTGACCCCATGAGTTGCAGAATATAACTGTGCTACATAGAGTTTTCTTGGTTGAGTGGTGTAAACGGTTTGCCTTACTAACCTAAAGGCTGGTGGTTTTAACTCATTCAGCAGCATTTCAAAAGGAAGGCCTAAAATCAAATTACAGCAAAGAAAACCCTATGAAGCGGTTCTGACTTAGAATCAACTCAATGGCAATGGGTTTCTTTTGTTTTGGGGAACTTTTGGAAGCAGATCACCAGGACTTTCTTCCAAGGAATCTCTGTACCACCAACCTTTTGGTTAGTAGCCTAGTGCTTAACTGTATACACTGTCCAGAGACTCCAGAGTATCTAAGACACCTCTGTTTTTCTGATTATTAAAATCTTAGAATCTTAAGCTTAACATCTTAGAAACATTGTTGACTAAATCCTTCTCTCTAAACTTACTCATTCCTCCCCCAAAACCAAAATCAAACCCATTGCTGTTAAATTGAATTCCTACTCATGACAAAACAAAAATAACCCAAACTCACTCCGACTCATAGCTACCCTTTCTTGGGTTTCCAAGGCGGTATCTCTATGGAACTAGATTGCCCACTTCTTTTCAAGGTATGCCTGGTGTGTTTGAACCACCAGCCTTCTGGTTAACAGTCAAATGCCTTAGGCACTGCAGTGTAGTAAATTACTTAGTATGGCTTTTCTATCCATAAATCGTTGTAAACTCAGTGGTGGAATGAGCAACTAAGGAGCTCCTGATTGTAAATGTTTTCCACCTGGGTTATTTCTGTTGGGCGTGGCACAACACAATGTTATGGGAGGCTCACTCTCAGGTGCTTAGAATTCTGTTGTTATGATTGGTTCGTTTGGCCACTCTGCCAAGCTCAAAAGGAGGCCTCCTAGAAGCAGAATCTCTCTGACTGCTGGTTGAGGAAGACGTGCTGCCAAAAGAGACTCGCGCTCCTGAAAGAGACACGTGCTGCTGGGAAAGAGATGCAAGAGACATGCATTGCTGAGACACCGAGGGACATGCACTGCTGGGGGAGAGACTGTGAGAGACTTGGCTGAGAGATGGTGGGCTGGGGAGAGAGACTGAGCATTTTTCCTGAACTCGAATTGTAGCCTGGTGCTTCCCTAATAAACCTCATAATCTGTGAGTTCTTTATGGCCACTGCAGCGAATTATCGAACCCAGGAGAGAGGTGGTGGGTGCTTTGGGAGGAACGGTTGGTGAAAGGGCTGGAGGGAGGCAGCATGTCTGGCCTTGCTGTAATAGGCCTTGGGCTATTGATGGTGATTCTGCCTTCCTCTTGTGGGGTTCTAGGAGGTCAGAATATGTGGCCTCCTTGCTGTTTTTGCAGGCACTATGCCACCAGAGCTTCCAGTGACTGAATAGGACAGAATAAAACTGCCCTATAGGGTTTCCAAGGCTTCAAATCTTTATAGAATCAGATCTTTCTCCTGTGGAGTGGCTGGTGGGTTCAAACTGTTGACCTTTTGATTAGCAGCTGAGTGGTTAACCA
The DNA here is from genome assembly GCF_000298275.1 of Orycteropus afer afer. Taxonomy (NCBI): domain Eukaryota; kingdom Metazoa; phylum Chordata; class Mammalia; order Tubulidentata; family Orycteropodidae; genus Orycteropus; species Orycteropus afer. The sequence continues at coordinate 3,892,823 of NW_006921664.1, read as the reverse complement.
CTGTGCCACCAGGACTCCTACATCCCTCCTCCAATCTTATCAATTTTCCATTCACAAATTCTCCTCTTACATCAGCCAGTCTTCTCCCTTTTCCCCAGTCCCACTGGTCATCACATTGTCAACAGATTAGAATCCTCACACTGTTGATGAGTAAGGACAAAAACGAGGTCACCAGAACAGAGATTTTAGCTTCTGGTTTTGTTGTCTCTTCACTCAAAAGCAGTATCTAGATGAATGGAAATATTGGAGGTGTGGGAAGGACATGCTTATTCCAACCCCGATTTCTATTGGGGAATGACACCTCCAGTCCCTAGCTCCTTCACCACACAATAACCCTGCCAGGCAGGTATCTATCATCCTTGTTCTACCAGTAACCAAACTGAGGCACATTGTTCAAGTTTACCCAGCTACTAAAGGGGTAGAGCCAGGAGTGAAGCATAATCTCGCTAAGTGGCAAATTTGTGCTGTTAACTGCTTCACTAGGAAATTTTTCAGCAAGCATCCTTGTCAGTTTTCTAAGGCCTGGTTTGCTCTGTACAATGCCCACCTCCCACCCTCGACTTCTGTAACACACACACACTTTGGCCAGTATTGAAAACTACCCTCGCCAATATGGTTCTGGCAGGCATCATTAATTTTTATTATTAGGCTGTCTTCAGGGTTTGTATTTTGTTTACCTAAATGGGTCACACCCTTCTGGCAATTCACCTAGAATACTCACTCTGCAGGGTTTGTATTTTATTTACCTAAATGGATCACACCCTTCTGGCAATTCATCTAGAATAGGCTTCCTGATATCCAATTCCTGTTAACCCTTCAAGGAACCTCCTGCAGGTATGTTGTGCTAGGTGCCTCACTTTAGGTTTTTGTATTCTTTATCAAAGCAACTCTGTTCCCAGTTTCCCATACCCATCTATTGGGGTGTAGCCAGATATATCCAGGATCCAACCACTTCTCACCACCTTCACCCCTGTTACAAATCTTGTCATCTCTGACCTGGATTATTGCAAAGGTCTTTTTGATGCTCTCCCTCCCTGTCCTCCCCTCAGCCCTTCTGCACCCCTGCCCCAGAGTTTTCCACACGGCAGCTAGTGATCCCTTTAAAGCACATGCCAGATCATGTTACTTTTCAGCTCAAAATCCTCAAATGACATCCCATAGCTCACAGACCATTGATGGATTACAAATCTGTTCCCCATTTTCTTTTGGAATTCAGATCCTACTATCTCACAGAAAGGCGCTCTGCTGATTCAATGGTTAAGGCCGTCAGCTGCTAACCAAAAGTGCAGCAGTTGGAATCCACCATCTGCTCTGCAGGAGAAAGTCGAGGCAGTCTACTCCTGTAAAGATTTATAGCCTTATAAACCCTTTGGGGCAGTTGTATTCTGTCATACAGGGTTGCTATGAGCTGGAATCGACTCAATGGCAGTGGGTTCGATTTTTGTTTTTTATCTCATAGAGGAACACAGAACTCTAGCCTCACTGGTCCTGTTTTGAAGTTTCTCAGGCACCTAGCTGCCCCTGCCTCTCCTTCCCCGTAGAACTGCTCCATAGGGTTTTTTTGGCTATAATCTTTGTGGAAGTTGATCACGAGGTCTTCCTTCTGCAGCACTGCTGGATAGGTTCAAACCACCAGCCTTTAGATTAGTTGTTTTTGTTGTTCGGTGCTGTTGAGTTGGTTTCAACTCATAATGATCCCATGTACAACAGAACAAAACACTTCTGGGTCCTGCACCATCCTCACAATTTTTGCTGTTTGAGCTCATTGTTGCAACCACTGTGTTAGTCCATCTCATTAAGGGTCTTCCTTTTTTCACTGACCCTTCACCTTCACCAAGCATGATGTCCTTTTCCAGGGACCAGTCCCTTCTGATAACATGACCAAAGTATGAAGTTAGTAGTGCAGTGCAAACCACTTTCACCACCTAAGGACATTGGCCCTGCATTAGGATCTTCAGTTAATAGTCTTGTTAGGCTCTACTATGTACCTTTAGGTTTCAGCTCCTGACAATTTATCTTAGGAGTCTGGCCTGACTTTCCTATTTTCAGCAGCACTCAGCTCCACCTCCTATTTGCTTTACTCAATTTATTTCTCTTCCTAGAACTTATCTGACATATATCTATTTACTTTTTCTAGTTATCTGTTACTCCTTGCTAGATTAGAATCTACAAGCAGGTAACTATTTTGACTATTTTGTTCACTGCTATATTCCCAGAACAGTGCCCAAGTTAGATGTAGATAAATGTTTGCAGAATAAATGAAATACATGTTCAACCTTCATGCATATAGGAGAGAGGCTGAGTTCTGCAAGAGAGAGAAGGGAAAGAAGAGGGCAGCTGTGGGAAAAGCCCAGTCTCTCCTTTATTTGCTTCTTTTGGCAATACAAATGCCACACGTCCAGGGCCCTCCCCCTTAGGGGCAGGTGAACAGGCCTGGGGCTTGTCCAATCCTGCCCAAGCAGCATATCAGAGAATTTCTTCTAAATCCCAAAATTTCTTCCCTTGCTACTTCTTTAATATTTGCATGCCTCTATGGTTTTGGGGGGGAGCTCTGGTAGCATAGTGGCTAAGACACTTGCCTGCTAACCAGATGGCTGGCGGTTCAAACCCACCAGCCACTCCTCGGAAGGAAGGTGGGCAATCCTACTTCCGTAGTGATACTGCCTCGGAAACCCAAGGAGGGGTCGCT
>NW_006921664.1:3887658-3889967 GCF_000298275.1 Orycteropus afer afer | reverse complement strand
CTACTTCCGTAGTGATACTGCCTCGGAAACCCAAGGAGGGGTCGCTATGAGTCGGGGCCGACTCGACGGCAAATAACAACAACAACAACATGGTTTTGGGGCTGACTCGATGGCACATAACAACAGCAATGGCGGTTTTGTTCAAGGAAACAGCCTGGCTAACCGGTGCCTCACCCTGTTCTGTACTAAGCCAAGAACAGCCACTGCCCCTTGCCTCTCCTCTACCTGGGCAGAGGGCACACAGAGGAGCTATCAGATAGGGAGATAAGAAAGGGGCACAGGGGCACATGCTGCTTGAAAAGGCATTGTCAACGCCGTAATTTTATATTTTGAACAACTTTTATACCAAATAAAACCCAAAGCTCATAGAGACCCCTCCGTGGGTTTCCGAGGCAGTATTTCTACACAAGTAAATTGCCCAGTCTTCCTTCTGAGGTGTGACTGGTGGGTTTGAACCACCAGCCTTCTGGTTAGCAGTCAAATGCCTTAGGTACTACACCATCACAGCAGCAGCAGCAGCATACTGCCATCGAGTCGGATCCGACTCATAGTGACCCCTCCTTAGTTTTGTGAGGTGATATCACTATGGAAGTAGATTGCCCAACCAGAACTTCCTTATACCAAATAGAGAAAGTTAAACTCAGCAATCTTTTCTAGTAGAGATACAGAGGCAATTGGGAGATTATGCCATGGCATCAGGATAATTTTCAGAACATTAGACAAACATAATCCATATACAAATACATTGTGAACACATGCCAATGTTTTATTTTAACTGTTTAATGAGAGAACAAGTAGGATGACAAAGGTGCTTAAGAGAAGAATACAGGCAACTGATGTACATACTGTTAGTGCTCTTGGAATTGACTCTGACTCATGGTGACCTTATGCAAAACAGAATGAAATGCTGTCCAGTCCTGTGTCATCTTCTCAATCTCAGCATGTTCATTGTGGCTATCATGCCAATCCATCTCACTAAGGGTCTCCCATGACTTCTTTGGCCTCTACTTCACCAAACATGATCTCTAGCCAGTGACAGAAGGAAAAAAGTCTTGGAATGAGATTGATAAATTACAGAGAAAACTGATTAAGGTTCTAACTCTAGCATAGGTCATTTATATTTTTATAGGATGTCATTTGCATTGCCATTGGAAAAAAATTTGTATTCTATCATCTAAAAACAATTGTGGTTTAGTTTTCTACAAGTTAACTTCTGTCCTTAAAAGAGTTGTAAAATGTTTTAATTAATTGTAAATATTGAGTCAAAGTCACAAGAGTTCAATGATCCTTGGTGAACTTGTTAGCACTCTAGCATGACAGTTAAGGCCACAGTTATCTTTTTTTGCTTTACTTGGAAGTTTTGGATATGTTTTCTAACAGGTATAACCTAGGGGTGCACGTGTATGCTTATCAAATGAATACATGGGTCTCAACTGACATCTCTTTTAATGATCTCTTCTTTCCACTCCAGCCCCTTATGCTCCTCTCCCTAGCACCTCTTTGTCACTGCACTCAGTAGTTTGTGTCAGAGTCCCTCTAGACTCCAGGAGCAGTTTTCTTGACTACTTCTCCACCTTGGCCTCCAGCCCAGGTCTTGGTACATCTTACAAGTTCAATAAAAGCTTGTTGAATAACAACATAAATGAGGCGGGATATGAGCCATGATGTGGGGGGAAAAAATTGAGTGGCCAAGAAGTGGGGTGGAAAGGCCCTTCAAACCCAGAAGCGAAGGGCACCGCGACATCTCAAGTAGCTCGCTGTGGCTGAAACGTAGACTTTAAGGTGGGAAGAACTGAGGTGGGGGTCCACGTAGGGTGAGGGTGGAGGGATGTTGGCAGAAGATGTACCACAGGCCCAAACTGCTCCAATAACTAAGGAGACTGGTGAGGTGCAGGCGCGCCTTCTGTTTGCAGTCAGCCTTGCCCTTTGGCTGCCTGAGGAAGGACATGTGGTAGGGTTTACGTGGGTAAGGTTTACAGCCACCGCAGCTCGCAGGAACCAGAGAGAGAATGAGGGATATGAATGGTTCATGGGGCAAGACATGGGTTCATCTATAGCCATTTCCCTACAAACCTGACTCACCCCGCTGGGATTTTGCTTTTTTTTAATAAAAACCTGGGTGCATCCTAGGTGACAGGACGGTCTTCTACGGCAGAGGGGACGCCTGGTAGCTCGTCTCCACCTCTGCCGACCTTTCTGCGGGTCTCCAGGTTCCTGACCTCCGCAGCTGGGCCGGCGGGCTTCCGGAACAGGTCGCTGAGCCTGGGCAACGGGCGGCCGAGCCTCTAACTCCCGGCGTTGGCGGGCGC
>NW_006921664.1:3877390-3887558 GCF_000298275.1 Orycteropus afer afer | reverse complement strand
CGCGGCGCATCTCGCTCCCGTCCTGCCGCCTCGCGCCCCCAGCGCTCGCCGGCTCCGGCTGGGGTTCGCCGCGCCCGCCCGCCGGCGCCCGCCATGCGGGGGATGTGCCTCTGACCTGCGCCTGCGACCCTGAGAGCCGGGTGCGCCCGGAGAAGACGCTGAGGAGCTATGAGCCGCCTGCCCCAGACCGTTGCGGCGCTGCTGCTCGCTCTGCTGGCGGAGGTAGGGGCCGAGAGCCGCGCCGCCTGGGGCGCCTTCCAGATGTGCTCCTGGAGCGCGAACAATGCCGAGAGATGAGGGGGCGTCGTAGTTCAGAGACGCCCCCAGAGCACCAGCTGGGAGAGCCCGAAAGATCGAGTAGCGAGAGCCACAGCCCCACGGGCTAGATGCGTGCCGGTGGTTGGGAAGGTGTTAGGGACCCTGGTGACAGGGAGCCTCTCTTGGACCTCCCCGCTTCTCTCTGTTCTTCCACCCGCCCCCTTTCCTTTCCAGAGAGCTTATTTCGCTCTTGTGTAGAGGACTCGAGAATGACCTTTGTGTGTGTCCCCTCCTACCCCCCGCGGCGGGCCCGGGGTCGGGTGGGGTGCAGTGGAGCAGCGCAGGTGGGGAGGCTCTGGGGTGCAGGCTGGCTTTGGGTTGGAGTGGGTTAGCCGGGGTGGGGGTGGGGAAGGGTGAGAGTAGGCGGAGGTGAAGTTGTGGGGAAATGTCACGGGAATGCCAAGGAAATATCAAGGATGAGCAAGAGGAGGAAACATTACTGCTGTGAAAATGAAGCGGGAAGCTTTAAGATGAGAGAGGAAAATTCCGTGTACAGCTCGGGTGGTGGGTGTGAGAGGCCGAAGCCCAGAGGGGGAACTTGTTGAGCCGATGGAGGGTGGCAGCGCCCAGGTAATGCACAGCCCTCGTGGGGACCGGGACTGCCTCTGGCTGGGAAGTTGCATCGTTTCAGAGGGGGACCACCCCCGTCTTACTAAAGTGGGTTCTTTAAAACTGGGGCAAGTGAGGTTCTGAGGTGTAAGCCTTGTTCAACTCCCGCGCAGCTTCATTATTTTGAAGGACATTTGCATTAAATTAGTGAAGTCAAAGAAAATGGGTAAGGAGTAACTTACGCCGTTTTGGTCCTTTCTATTTTAAAAGGATGTAAAACTCCTTAGTTGGGGGTTACTGCTTGAAATGACTACTTGTTTTCTCCACTGATTAAAAATAATTGCTACAAAATGTTGGGGGCGGGGGAGAGTCTTAGGTCTTCTGAAGGGAAGGTTGATGGAAAAGTTTCTCCTTGTCCAGGCTCCGCCATAGCAAAGACTTCCTGTTTTTGTTCAAAATATCCCCCTGGCCTGGTATTTAATGTTTTTGTGGAGTGCCTCCCTGCTTGCATTCTTTCCATTTGTCAGAATTTGAAAACCTTAGGAATCATATCCCCTCGATGACTCACCAGGGAGAAAAACGGAGAAGTAAATCAGAGATCATTATTTTCATAAAACAAAGAAGTATGTACCTTAATGCATCTGTACCTACACATGCAGTCCTTTTTTTTTTTTTTTTTAAATCAGTGCTTGATGAAATTATCTAGCATTCCACTCATTGGTGCCACCAACTTTTCCCAGGTCTTTTGTCTGCTGCCATCCTGTGCTCTGAGTGGAACCTATACTGCCTCAGGAAATCAGTTCTTAACAAAATAGCTGTTTTGTTGGATAGGAAATTGTCATCTTAATTTTTGTTGTTAGTTGCAATTGAGTCAGTTTGACTCAGGGTGATTCCGTGGGTGCAGAGTAGAACTGCTTCATAGTATTTTCAAGGATGTGACCTTTCAGAAGATCACCAGCTTGTCTTTTGAGGTGCCTGTGGGTGGGTTGGAACTGCCAACTTTTCAGTTAGTGGTTGAGTGCTCAAGCATTTGAGCCACTCAACTCCTTACTATCTTACCATCTTACGAAAAGTTCAAATCATGTTTAAAAGATTGAGATGATCTCAAAAGCAGAACTGGGATATAAAACTAAAACTTAAATGATTTAAGATGATGTTTCACCAAATCAGACATCTGGGTGATTGGTTAGTTTTGTTTTCCACTGGAAGGCTGTGTGGTGCAGTCCCCTTTACATGATTACCCTAAGCACTGTTTTGTCAGATGGAAAGATGTCTCTTTGAGGAATTAAGGAGATTTCTTTATAACAAATTGTATTGAGTTTTGTATGTGACATTTATATCTGAGATATTCTCATCTGAAACTGGTTGCTCAGAATCTGTTTTATCAGAACACCTTTGATGCTTTTGAAGTCCTGAGTCACATAAATGTGCAATTACATTTGTGAGGAGGCAAAGGCAAACTCTTTGAGTGGGGGAAAAACAATTGAGGGGGATATTTGATGGCTTCTGACTGCTGGCTGTAACCTGGGACATTTGTCTTTGTTTCTTTGTTCTGCTTGAGCTGGTTTCAGTGTATAAATTTATGGTGTAGTTGATCATAAACCACGTGGAATAAAGGGAGGCCTGTGGCAATAGGTATTCTATTACTGTCCCTCTGTCCCCCACCCCCACCCACCCGTACCAGCCAGGATTGCTCAGTGAGTTTTTATGCTAGTGAGAGGTCCTTGAGTGGAGAGGGAATCCAGAAACTGCCTTTGGAGAAACATTTTCCTCCCCTGCCTCACTATCCCTTTATAGAAATTTACTCCACGTTAGACATGAAACTGCTTCTTTATTTATAATGAACATTTGTAGGATGCATAGAGTCAGTGGCACAAATGTTAAGCATTTGGTTAAGCACAAGGTTAAGCACTTGGCAACTGACTGAAAGGCTACCCAGTGGCACCTTGAAAGAAAAGCCTGGCAATGTGCTTCTGAAAGGGCCAAAGTCTTGAAAACCCTGTGGTGTACAGTTCTACTCTGCACACGTGGGGTTGCCATGAGTTGGGATCTACTCAGTGATGACTGATTCGGTTTTGGTTTGACAATTGGTTTGGTTTTGGTTTTAAGGGTGCTTACCATGTGCCAGGCACTCTTCTTAGTACTATACAAATACTAACTCATTAATCTTCGTCACAGCTTCTTTTATTCCATTTTTATTTCAAATGGGAGATGTTTTGTCTAGAGTCATACTGCTAATAGATTTAAACCCAGGCAGTGTGGCTGCAGCCCATAGTACCCCGTACCTTGTGCTGAGCAGCCTCCTCTTCCCCTATGCCCAGAGGTATATTAAGAGTACATAGGGCACCCTGAGACAGAGGCTTGGAGAGCTGTGCATCCCATGAAAAAGGTAAACCCTTACAGTACTCTCTAGGAACTCGTTCACTCTTCCTTATGGGGAACACATATAACTTATCATCCAGATGACTACACTTTGGAGAGTGAATTTGGGAGTGTTCCTTACCTGTGCTTGGACCTCTACCATCAATAGGACTGTCCCAGGAACCTCTGACTGGTGCTCACCTAAACCCCAGGCCTAGGCTTTAGGTAGGAAATAGGCCCTGATGGTACCATCACTTCCCAGGAGGCTCCTTGAGAGCTTATTACTGAGGTGACTTTTCCTTTCTGTTAACTCAGAGTTCCCTATGAATTTCATGAGAAGGCAATGAGGCTCCCTATTCCATTTCCCCACCTCTTGGTCACTCTCTGTATCAGCTAGTTATGTGACAGATTTTGAAGGGCAGCTCCACATTCTAGTTCCCAGGAATAGGGGTACCCCAAAGCCTTTCTGGGTCATAATCTTTAAGGTTCTGTGCTTCTGTTTTGCCAGCTGGCTTATGTGAGATCCTGCGACAGTTGGAGGCAATGAGCGTGAAGGCACTGAGCCAGCTCCTAGTAGCCTGGCAGGGATAATTCCCCATGGCCTTCACTGGGCCACAGCAGTACCCTGGAAACCCAAAGAAAAAGAGAGCTCACACCTTACTGCACTGTAATCGAGCTTGGGGAGTAATTAGGCCCCAAGTACATGTGCCTCCCATAGGCTTTCAGAGTGTGGTGTTTTCTAGATACTGTGATTGGAGTCTTTTTCTAGCGGTTTGGTTGCTTGAAGGGTTCTGCCCTTATTCAAAAGGAACCCTGGTGGTGCAATGGATAAATACTCAGCTACTAATGGAAAGGTCAGTGGTTCAAAACCATGATCTGCTCTGTGGGAGAAAGATGTGGCAATCTGCTTCCATAAATATTACAGCCTTGGAAACCCTAGGGGGCAATTCTGCTCTTTCCCATAGGGTCCCTATGAGTCCAGAGTGACTTGATGGCAATGGTTTGGCTCTTATTGAAGTGAGCCCAGCCATGTATGGTTGTTGTTGTTATGTGCCATCGAGTCAGACCCGACTCATAGCGACCCCACCTTGGGTTTTCGAGGCAGTATCACTATGGAAGTAAATTGCCCATCCTTCCTTCTGAGGAGTGGCTGGTGGGTTTGAACCACCAGCCTTCTGGTTAGCAGTCAAGTGCTTAAGCACTACGCTACCAGAGAGCCACGTATGGTAGGTCGGTTCTATTTAGTGCTGAAGGTTCTGCTGCTTGCATTCGCTGAGATGAGCTCTGTAAACTTGAACATTTTATTGAAGGGCCTGGCTTAGTATTGCTGGAATTCCTTCTGGTCCTCTCCTAGACCACTGTGTGCTTCAAAGGATAAAAGAATAGCCCTCAGTGGGCTATAGAAACAGGAAGGGACACCTCTTAGAGAGAGGGGTAGAAAGTGAACATTAGCTTGTGAAACTGAGAAAATGACAGGGTTACTGAATATTTTTCTAAAGTCTTAGGTATTTTGAGGTCTAGGAGTCTAGAAATTAGAACCAAGTTATGTTTAAGAGCATTTGTTTTCCCCACTTGTCAAATGTTTTTAGTGCCCTGAAATTCCAAGGAATGTGGCAGCCCCTCACTGCCAATTTTCTGAAATAAACCTTTTCATCCCTCCTACTCTTTAGAGTTTTTAGAATTTGAGCAACATGCAATTTGAATGAGAAAGAAGCCTGCAGGGTGTTTTTATATCTGGATGCTCCCTGGGAGGCTGGGTGCTGATGACTGAGAAGTGGCAGTGATAAGTGGTCACGGTGGCCAGGACTGCACTCCAAGATGGGGAAACCTGATCCACACCTGGGTTCTAAATTGGCCTTTGTTTTGTTTTGTCTTGTGCACAGGTGGTGGTGGTGGTGGTGTTATGTGAGATGTGCCCTGGAGTCGGACAGACTCATAGCGACCCCTCCTTGGGTTTCTAAGGCAGTATCACTACGGAAGTAGAGAGGCTAATTGAGGAGAAGCAACTCAAGAAACACAAGGCAAGGAAGGTTAGGGTAGTGGTCACTTGATTCTTTAGTCTGGGATGGTAGATAATTTTCAGAGAACTTCCTTTTATTGCTTTATTTTAATAAAGCATCCTCTCAACCAGGCCCTTATCAGTCACCCTATTTAAAATTGCAACTCATTTCTCCTCCCAGCCGATTTTATACTGACCCGTCTTCTCCTCACCCACCTTCCCCATACCTATTACCTTCAAAATATGATGGAATTCTCTTCCCGCCATGTAAACACTGTTGGGGGCAGAGATTGTGCTGGACTCTGTTAATTGAAATAACAAAAGCTCTGAGAACAGTTGTGCTGTTGTTAGCTGCCATCTTATGGTGGGTGATCCCATGCACAATGAGATTGGATAGTTGTGATCTCCAGAGTTTATACTAGCTGATTTTCAGAAGTAGATCACCAGGTCTTTCATCCTAGCCTGTTTAAATTAAGTCTGGATGTTCCACTGAAACCTGTTCAGAATCACAGTAATGTGCAAGGTCCCACTGATAGTCAGATGGGGGCTGTATATAAGATGCTTTGGGCAGGAATTGAACCCTGGTCTCTCATATGGAAGGTGAGAATTTTACCGCTGAATCAGCACTATCCTTCAGATATTTGAATGAACAAATCAATGGGTGATGGCCCTGGGAGGAGTTGCTGAATAGGTGTATAGTAGGAGAGGAGATCGCAGAGCATAAGGCATTTGACAGCTAACCAGAAAGCTGGCGGTTCAAACCCACCAGACACTTCTGGGAAGGAAGATTGGGCAATCTACTTCTGTGGTGATACTCCCCTGGAAACCCAAGGAGGGGTTGTCGCTATGAGTTGGATCTGACTCGGCAGCTGTGAGTTTGGAGTTTTTTTTTCGTGGGCTTTGGAAGAAGGAGGGGCACCTGTACTAGGAATTTTGATGTCATCTCTATTTGAATACCTCAAGTGATGGAAGCTCACTCTGTCTCAAGACAAAGCACCAACTCTTTGGACAGTTTTTTGTTAATCTTGAGGGGAAATGTCTCCGCTGTTGCTACCTGTTCCTGTTTCTACGTTCTTGACTCTTCAAAATAAATAAATGACAATGATAACTCTTATACCTCTGAATATAGCTTTTATTGTTCTCACTAAGTGTATTCTTCCTCAGGCTTTATTTCCTTATGTAATTTCTTCCAAGACATGGTTTTGGATCATTTCGCCATTTCTTAGCTGCCCTTTGTAAACTCTGCTGAACTGGACATTTTATAGGAAGTCCTCATTATCTGAGAATGAGTTTTTCTAGGCCAAAATGAATCCACTTAAGATGAGGATCAAAATTTCATAGTTGTGAGTGAAAAAAGTTTTATTGAGACTTTATTTTGAAAAACAAAGCCCAAATTATAAAAATTATAAAATTTATAATTATAAATTATAAAAATAAGTTCATTTTATCCTAAGTACTCATCTTTAGAATCGTGAGTCACGTTTTGGGGGAGAATATAGCTTTTCTGACAAAATTGTGTGATGCATACATAGCAGGATATTCTTAACTTGAGTTGGACTTCAGTGGCATGATTATAATGAGGTTATTTTTTTCCCAGAAATACATGCTCTAGTTATCAATTCCCTCTCCCCCTTAATGCAGGCATACCTATGAGATATTGGGGGTTTGGCTCCAGACCACTGCAGTAAAGTGACTATCACAATAAAGTGAGTCACACCAATTTTTTTTTCAGTGCATATGAAAGTTATGTTTGCACTATATTGTAGTCTATTAAGTGTGAAATATGAGAATTGCCAAAATGTGATACAGGGACATGAAGTGAGCACGTACTGTTAGAAAAATGGTGCGGATAGAGTTGCTTGATGGAGGATTGCCACAGACTTTCAATTTGTTAAAAATTCAATATTTGTGAAGTACAATAAAGCAAGCACAATTAAACAAAATATGCCTGTACTTTTTATTTAAATTGTTCTCCTTGGGCACCTATTTGATCATCATTTACTAATGCCTAATTGGCAGACTCTCTTTTGTCACTTACATTGACTTCATGAGATACCGAATCTTTGTGAGATTTTCAGGGTAATTTTGCTGTCCATTTGTGGGGTTTTTATGTTGTACTCTCTTACGATCTATCGATCAGAGATTGATTAAGGAGTTGCAGTGTTAAATGGGCTGGAGTGTTTGTATACTGTGTTAGAGGGAATGAGTTCATTGGTAAATACTTTTTTTTTTGTCATGAAGGTTTTGGCTTGCTTCCCGTCTTCCCCTTGGGACTTATTTGAACCGTAAGGACGCTCTGTTCTACACGTGTGGTCTAACTGGCGCCATGACAACCCTTGTTAGGACCATCTCACCTCCCTTGCAGCCAGAAGTTTCCCATTCAGTTTGCCATTTTGCATTAACACTTTGTTGTTGTAACATCTACTACTACTAGCCTTGAACCCCCTATAGCAGTTGGGGAGCTGTTTAATTTTTGAAGACCTAAATTGAGGCCGGTGTCTATATTGGCCTTAGGTATATCTTAAATTCTTTCATCTCATCTTCTTAAGCCTATTAAGATCTGTCTGAATACTTTTTTTCTTTTTTAAACAGGCTCCTCTCCCTGAGTTTATTTATTAAAATTTAATTTTTGGTGAAAACATGAATTTGTTGTTGTTGTTATGTGCCATGGAATCGGACCCAACTCATAGCGACCCCTCCTTGGGTTTCCGAGGCAGTATCACTATGGAAGTAGATTGCCCAACCTGCCTTCCAAGGAGTGGCTGGTGGGTTTGAACTGGCAGTCTTCTTGTTAGAAGTCACGTGCCTTAGGCACTGCTACCAGAGCAACACATTATCCTATTTCACTGTTTCTAGATATAATGATCAGTGACATTGGTTACATTCTGCAACGTTGTGTCAATATTTTTGTTATTTCTGTTCTAGTTGTTTCATTTCCTTTTTTTAACCTCCTTGTCCCACAACTTTCTCATCTATGCTTTAATATAGCTGTTGACTCTTTGGTTTTATGAAGATAATTTTTTTTTTCTTGAAATGCAATACTCAGGGGTGACAATCTTTACTCATTGGGCTAAGTTGTTAATTACTTTAAAGGTGACTTCAGGGGATAATTTCAATTCAAAGTTTGAAGATCAACTCAGAGCCATAGTCTTGGGGACTCATCCAACTTCAGTAGGTCCAGTAAGTCTAGATTCTTTAAGAATGTCAAGTTCTGTTCCACATTTTTCTGTGTGTGTTCATGATCAGAATATTCAGTTCTTCTGGTCTCAAAGTGGAGGAGGCAGTGGTTCTATTACAGGATAATTAGTATTTTGGTCCAGTTCCTTCTCTAACTCTTGGGTTTTCTTTTTCTCTTTTGTTCCAGACAAAGATCTGTAACTGTATCTTGGATGGCCGCTTATAAGCTTTAAGTCCCCAGACACTACTCACCATACTGGGAGGTAGAACGTAAACTGTAGGAATTATATTATACCAATTGACAGGATTGGTTATGTCTAATAAGTATTATCATCTATAGCCCACTCTTCCTCCTTTTATTGGGTTGTTATTTGACTGAATACTATAGTCTCTTACAGTTTTGTACCATCCACAGACTTATCTTGCTATTATTGTCTTTATCCAACTAATTAATTAAAATATTGTACAGACCAGAGTCAAAGGTGAAGACTTCCATCTGTGTTGAGCTAAATTACTGAGATTCTGTCATGGAGAATGGTCATGTTCTTATTTTGAAAAAGTCAGAATTCAGTTTTAGAGATGGCCCTTGGTAAGGAGAGATCCAACAAACAAGAGTATAGAACTCAGAAGCAGGGAAAAAAAAAAAAAAAGACTGTCCTGTAATGCTGTGGAGCAGTTGAGAAGAAGGAAACCTTGATGAAACCCTCAGTCTCTTGCGAAAGGCCATTGTGTTTGGTGGTTAGGAAGTGATGACCTTTGCTTATGAGATTAAGAGTAAAGTGGCTAGGAGAGCTGTGGAGGCAATGAATATGTATATTCACTGCTGTCGAGTGGGAGATGACTCATAGCGACCCCTCCTTGGGTTTTCCGAGGCGTTATCACTATAGAAGTAGATTGTCCAACCTTCCTTCTGAGGAGTGGCTGGTGGGTTTGAACCTCTAGCCTTCTGGTTAGCAGTCACATGCCTTAGGCACTATGTCACCAGAGCACCTACACACACACACATGCATATATTTGGGAGATATATATTTATATATACATATATATATGAAATATATATATGTGTATATATATATATATAAATATATACATAAGTGTGTGTGTGTGTGTATATATATATATATATATATAGTTGTTGTTATGTGCTGTCAAGTCAGCCCTGACTCATAGCGACCCCTCCTTGGGTTTCCGAGGCGATATCACTACCAAAGTAGATTGCCCAACCTTTCTTCCGAGGAGTGGCTGGTGGGTTTGAACTGCCAGCCTTCTGGTTAGGAGTCAAGTGCCTTAGGCACTACGCTACCAGGGCTCCTATATACGGAAGTAGATTGCCCCATCTTCCTTCCGAGGAGTGGTTGGTGGATTTGAACTGCCAGCCTTCTGGTTAGCAGTCAGATGCCTTAGATAGTGTGCCACCAGAGCTGTTATATACATGACACCACCTTGGAAACCCAAGGAGGAGTCACTATGAGTCAGACTTGACTCGAAGGCAGTGGGTTTGATACATATATATATATATATATATATATATATACACGTGTACACACACACATATATATTCTCCTTTATATATATATGTATATATTTATTTCCATATATATTCCATGTATCGTTTCTATACACGGGAGCTCTGGTAGCATAGTGGGTAAGACACTTGCCTGCTAACCAGACGGCTGGCGGTTCAAACCCACCAGCCACTCCTCGGAAGGAAGGTTGGGCAATCCTACTTCCGTAGTGATACTGCCTCGGAAACCCAAGGAGGGG